>NC_134838.1:9827840-10076340 GCF_965363235.1 Mytilus galloprovincialis
AAGGCATAATATCGATATGATGTAGGGCTGTATGTTTTCATAACTAAAAAGCAATATATATTTGGTTATGTTTATTTTAATACACATTTTGAAATATTCATAGACTTCAATCGTCTTTTTTATTGAAAATATGTGGATCCCCATATTTTATATAAATTGTTCCAAATATAATGAATTTTCCCCCTTTTAAGTTAAAAAGGCTACATGTTTCTGTTTCCTTTTCTACAACAGCAACACAACGCCGTGTCTGGAGGATAGTCCCTCATTTAAGGGATATCCCTCACTTGGAGGGGTTGGGGTTCCCTGTTGACGTGTTGTTTTGTTGTAAATTATGCCATTATACTTTTTTTCAATTGAATTGTTGCATACATGTACTTTTAGAGTCTTGGCCTTTTATAGCCAGACTAGTTTTTTTTCTCATTTTTGAAGGCTGAATGGCGGCTAATAATTACTTAGAGCCACTTCATTTGAACTTCGGTGGATAGTGCAGTGGTCTCACTGGCGATTATATCACATCTCCTTTTTTTTTATATCGGTTGCAGACCTGAAATAGATGTACAAAGTTAAATATGCAGCATTCTTCCAACTTCAAACAACCAACTACAACTGATCAACCGTAAAACTGTTGAACCGAACTATACATATTTGATCTCATTCCACTCCATAAAACTATCAATCAACAGAACAAATGCAAATAATTATGATGTCTTTAAGTTTAAAGGATTTTGAATAGTATTGCAATATAAACATGTTGGGCCCTTTTACATCCGACTATACAGTATGGGTT
Organism: Mytilus galloprovincialis; assembly: GCF_965363235.1. Classification (NCBI taxonomy): domain Eukaryota; kingdom Metazoa; phylum Mollusca; class Bivalvia; order Mytilida; family Mytilidae; genus Mytilus; species Mytilus galloprovincialis. Next base: position 9,828,628 of record NC_134838.1, read on the forward strand.
TTTCTCCATTTTATAACAAAAAAGAATATTTACTGGCTCATGGCAGGCGGAAGTGTTTTATTTGAAAACTTAATTTGTTAAAGGGGTTATCGCTGAAATGATGCTTTTGTTGCAAAATTCGTCACTTTACACCTGTGACTCAAATTAGTTTGTGTGGGACTGGCCTGGACACCTGAGATATTTTCCTGGATGTTCAGTTTATATAATCCGGAAATTCAGCTCCGTGAAATGTGATGGAGTTCTCTCTTTATGTAAGGTCATCTTACCTCAGCAGGACATTTTATCATTTCTTTTTTTTTTTTTTTTGCATCAAAGAAAAGGTAAGATTTAGTATACATGTATATGCAAACATTTTTAGCTGTCAGTGAAATTGGGTCTCAGTGGACCAGTCGAATAACCTGGTGACACCAAGGTTTATGTTTTAAGTCAAAGTTAAATAATGGCAACTGGAACCTTGCACGAGGAAACATTGTCTTTATAGTCGGGCATTTTCCAGATAAGGGGTCTGTAGAAGCTTAACTTGGAGAACGGTCATTATTTATTAGCTGAGGGCGTCGGTTACAATTTTTTTACCTTAAAAAATTTTGCTGGCACACACACAACAATCCATATTGATTGTGAGAAGAAATTCTCACTATAGTTGAACATTTCCCTGATGAGGGGTCTGTCTGTCTGTCTGTAGACATGGTAGAAGCTAAACTTAAAATACACTGTATGTCTTGTATGTCAATGTATGTGCTAGAATAAAACCAAGGTGCAAGAGGATTTGTCCCGAAGACAAATGTACAGAATTAGTATTGTGTTGATGTTTTGTGGTATTTTGTGTCCCAACAATTGTAAAGCGCTATGGCACAATCTAGGGGGAGGCTCACGGTAGGAGGCCGGAATCAGCAACGAGAAAGAAAACCAAACTAGAATATCAAGAAACTCGCTATTAGTTTAATAAAGAATACATTAAAATAAATACAATATAATTTCAAAGTACACATTTTGAAGTCAAAGTAAGTTAAAAACAATGATAAAATAGTACAAACAATTCAGGTTACATATTAAATAATAAAAATAATAATTACTGTTAAAATAAACCTCTGAATTAAAATATCAGTTACTTAAAAACTTTATTTTTTTCAAAATAAAATTAAAAGAAAAATAATTTTAAATCTGAATAATTTTCAAAACCAAGAGACTCACCTAGAATATCAAGAAACTCGCTATTAATATCATAGCGGCTTGATAAGTATATATACTAAGTTTTGCATGTCCTAGTAACCCTTAACTGACTGTAACAAACAAAAAAAATTTGCTGACGTAGGTTGACCGTTGTCCGAACTTTTAAGATGTTTTATTAAACTTTGCTAAACATATAACCGGAGGTCCGTTTGGCAACTGCTGAAGTTTTATTGCACAGACAAGTTTAATAGTTTATAAAAGTGCTTATTTGACATATTTGAAATGTCCTACGCTTGAAAAATGTATAGAACATTTAAACAATAATTTTATGTAAAATAATTTACAAAGTAGAACTTACATACATTAACTAATAAACTAAATGAAATAAAATAAACTGCATTTTTCTATTACAATAATAGTACATGTAGTCATAAAGTTGAAAGGAAAGGGGATTACCATTTGATTTTGGGGATTGGGATTTTGAAAATGAATACTGTATCCACTGAATAAAATATGCATGCTTATAGCAATAGAAGAAAATGAAGATTCATTAGGCAATCTAAAAAAATTCCTTCTTGCCCCTAAAAATTTCAAATGGTCATAGGGCAAATAATTATGATGTCACAAACATGGTGAAGGGCTATTTTATTTTATTTTTTCTGTGACACCTTGTTTGGAAAAATGGTCATCTAATTATTTGTCAATTTGTCAGATTGTATTTCTATAAAACTTTCCTTTAAACATATATATGGTCATCTAATGATTTTGTCAATTTGTTATACCTTGCATAAACGCGTTACGGGGAGACCTGCTATTACTTCACAATTCATAAGTACAACAAGAGTGCACACGCTCAAATGTCTGGCCTGTTTTACTTAGCAGTGAATTTATGTTGAAAGTCTGCAACAGGAAGGGTTTACTACAAGCTTAAGTATCACATAAACTTAAAATTATAAAAAATGAGGTCTTGGTCAGATGAACCAGGCCAGACAGACATGTACACCTTGCAATCATTCCATGCAACATAAATAGTTGACCTGTTGCTTATACTTATAGTATCTGATAAACTGATAAAATTAAGAAAACTTATCATTGACCAATGAACCATGAAAATGAGGTCAAGTTCAGATAATGCCTGCCAGACAGACATGTACATCTTGCAAGTGATCCATCACACCAACATAGCTGACCTATTGCTACATTATATTAGTATTGGGAAAACTGACCAAAACCCACAAACCTAACATTGACCAATGAACCTTAAAAATGAGGTCAAGGTCTGATGATACCAGCTAGACCGACATGTGCATCTACATTCATTTTATACACCAAATATATTTGACCTACTGCTTATGGTACTTGAAAAAACATACCAAAATACAAAATCTTAACGTCAAATGAAACCTGCTAGACTGACATGTACCCCTTATAATCATTCAACACTACATATAATTGACCTACTGATTACAGTATCTGAGAAACAGACCTAATCATGTAAATTTAACCTTGATCACTGATCCATGAAATGAGGTCGAGGTCAGATGAACCCTGTCTGAATGACATGTAGGGGTTGCAAGGAACCCATTTACCAAATATACCGGTAGTTATCCTACTACTCCTTAATGAGAAATACAAATAACAAAATAGCTGAAATTTGTTTTTAGACAGTTGCTGAACCATGAAAATGAGGTCAAGGACAATGGACATATGACTAGACGATAACTTCGTAACATAAGGTACATGTATTTGAATAAAAGCTATGAAGCATCCAGATTTTCAACTTCTACCTTCTGAAATATTAAGCTTTATACAAATAGTTTACGCTGCCGCCACTGGATAGTAATGCCTACATCTCGCATACTGGGATATTCATCACATGCGAGACAAAAATGGCAGTACATATTTATTAAAGGCAAACTTTTTTGTGGCATATCACAGAACTGGTCTGCAAAAGGGGGGACCGTGTCGAGTCTTTTTAAGGTACCCAGCAGTGTATTCAGGGCATCTCTTTCTGAACAAATGAAATTGGATTGTAATATATGTGGATGTTAAAATTAGGAAATAAAATCACAAAAAAACTGTGATGGAAATGTGTTTTGCACGAACGGACAAGGCGGATGCAACATATTCCAACTATACATGTAGTATAAAAAAGAAGATGTGGTATGATTGCCAATGAGACAACTGTCCACAAGAGACCAAAATGACACAGACATTAACAACTATAGGTCACCGTACGGCCTTCAACAATGAGCAAAGCACATACCGCATAGTCAGCTATAAAAGGCCCCGATAAGACAATGTAAAATAATTCAAACGAGAAAACTAACGGCCTTATTTATATAAAAAAAATGAAAGAAAACAAATATGTAACACATAAACAAACGACAACTACTGAATTACAGGCTCCTGACTTGGGACAGGCACATACATAAATAGGTTTAATAAAAACGTCACCACTGTTTCGGAGTTTGTGTCTGCTGCAGTGACTGCACTGTTTTAATTTGCCTGGCTCTGAAGATGAGTTTAGATAATGATTTTAAAATTGTTTCGTAGTTGTTTTCCTAATCTACCAGATTACATGTATTTTCACTGCTGCCCCCCACCACCCCCTTATTTTTTCATAGTTATTTTAATTTGTCTTAATTAATTGAAGCTTAAAATTATTGTCTTTACATGTTTTTTTGAAAGTTCTCCAATACTACGGTAGTTTTTAATGCATTTCACATTACTTTTCAGCTTTTTTGTTTGTGGATGTGTACATATAAATATATATCAAAATTGCAGTCCCTATGCCTAAATGTATTCCACTCGTCGACCACAGCCTCGTGTACAATATATATATATATATATATATATATATATATATATATATATATATATCAATTATTGGCGTAAAAGTCAGCATTTCGTGCGTAAAAATGACCACCAAAGTAGGCACGGGGTTTAACTATGCATTTCCCTGCATACTTAAACTGTAGCGATATATTTCTCTATGAAAAACTTATTTGTTCATTGAATTACGGTATTATTTTTAAAGGCTTTTACGTTATCTTCCACATGCACCAAAAATTAGCTCAATTGCGTTTATTTTCGTGAAATGCCGACACTTCGAAATTTCAAAGCGTATATATGATGACCTATGCGCTTGCTTAAAACATATAACTTAAGAGTGCACGGTCTTTAATCATATATATCTCATTTAAACTGATATATATATTGCTTTTTATTTATGGAATAGATAAAGTGTAAAATACTTTAATTTTTGGTTAAATTATATAAAGACAACTTTCTTAGTTAAAAAGATATATTCAATAAACCGATATATACGCCTCGTTAAAAGGGTTTTTTTTTTCTAGCAATGAATCTCACGTGATTAAATACGTCACATGTAATGTGAAGGACATTTGATATCATGTACAGTCTGTAGAAAATGAAAGTTATATATTTTGAGATTTACACTATATTACGAGTTTATCAAGGTATGAGAATTCCAAATAGGATTTTATTTGTATTATTTGTTTATTGTCAGTATAATAGATATAATAGATAGGTATTAAATGCATCTAGTTGTTATTTTTGGCTAGATGAGCTCTTGACCTACTTAACGTAATAAATAACAATAGCTTATTTAGCGTAGATTTATCACAGACCCTGGCGGATCTAGAAATTTTCATAAAGTAGGGGCCCTCTCTAGTCATTAGTTAGTGATTCCAAAGCGGCGGATTCAAAAGGGGTAAGATTTTTTGTTTTCCTATATAATCCCCCCTTTTTTGTCCTGGGTTAGGAACTCCTTTTTAAAATGGTTTGATCCGCCTGTGTTACCTTTATAATAGTCAACCAATTTTTCAGAAATAGAACCCTGCGCCCCCTTTAATCTACCTCTGGGCTCTGGGTTATATCTCCAATTGAGGTCATTTTAGAGAAATCAGGTGTACAAACACCAAAGTAGGCACGGGGTTTAAGTATGCATTTCCCCTCTATACATGAACTGTAACGATATATTTTTATATATATATTGCTTTTTATTTATGAAATAGATAAAGTATAAGATACCTTAATTTTTTGTTTAAATTAAGTACAACTTTCTTAGTTTAAAAAGATATATTAAATAAACCGATATACGCCTCGTTAAAAGGTTTTTTTTATAGCAATGAATCTCACGTGATTAAATACGTTATTACAATGATTTTTATAATTGTTACAATAATGAAACAATAATGACACAAATCATAAACATGAATTTAACTATTTCTTAGATGTTAATCTACAACCAGATCAGAGCCATATACATAAAAAGGCACAATAATATATTTATTAGCTAGATGAGCTGTTGACCTACTTAATGTAATAAATAACAAAAGCTTATTTAGATTTAAATTTATCACAGACCCTGGTGGATCTAGAAATTTTCATAAAGTAGGGGCCCTCTCTAGTCATTCTTCAATGATTCCACAGTGGCGGATTCAAAAGCGGTAAGATTTTGTGTTCCCTATATAATCCCCCCTTTTTTGTCCTGGGTTAGGAACCCCTTTTTAAAATGGCTTGATCCGCCCGTGTTCCCTTTATATTCAACCAATTTTTCCGAAATAGAACCCTGCGCCCCCTTAAATCTACCTCTGGGTTCTGGGTTATATCTCAAATTAAGGTCATATTAGAGAAATCAGGTGTACAAACACCAAAGTAGGCAAGGGGTTTAAGTATGCATTTCCCTCTATACATAAAGCGTAACGATGTATTTTTATATATGTTTTGCTTTTTATTTATGGAATAGATAAAGTGTAAAATACTTTAATTTTTGGTTAAATTATATAAAGACAACTTTCTTAGTTAAAAAGATATATTTAATAAACCGATATATACGCCTCGTTAAAAGGGTTTTTTTTTCTAGCAATGAATCTCACGTGATTAAATACGTCACATGTAATGTGAAGGACATTTGATATCATGTACAGTCTGTAGAAAATGAAAGTTATATATTTTGAGATTTACACTATATTACGAGTTTATCAAGGTATGAGAATTCCAAATAGGATTTTATTTGTATTATTTGTTTATTGTCAGTATAATAGATATAATAGATAGGTATTAAATGCATCTAGTTGTTATTTTTGGCTAGATGAGCTCTTGACCTACTTAACGTAATAAATAACAATAGCTTATTTAGCGTAGATTTATCACAGACCCTGGCGGATCTAGAAATTTTCATAAAGTAGGGGCCCTCTCTAGTCATTAGTTAGTGATTCCAAAGCGGCGGATTCAAAAGGGGTAAGATTTTTTGTTTTCCTATATAATCCCCCCTTTTTTGTCCTGGGTTAGGAACTCCTTTTTAAAATGGTTTGATCCGCCTGTGTTACCTTTATAATAGTCAACCAATTTTTCAGAAATAGAACCCTGCGCCCCCTTTAATCTACCTCTGGGCTCTGGGTTATATCTCCAATTGAGGTCATTTTAGAGAAATCAGGTGTACAAACACCAAAGTAGGCACGGGGTTTAAGTATGCATTTCCCCTCTATACATGAACTGTAACGATATATTTTTATATATATATTGCTTTTTATTTATGAAATAGATAAAGTGTAAGATACCTTAATTTTTTGTTTAAATTAAGTACAACTTTCTTAGTTTAAAAAGATATATTAAATAAACCGATATACGCCTCGTTAAAAGGTTTTTTTTATAGCAATGAATCTCACGTGATTAAATACGTTATTACAATGATTTTTATAATTGTTACAATAATGAAACAATAATGACACAAATCATAAACATGAATTTAACTATTTCTTAGATGTTAATCTACAACCAGATCAGAGCCATATACATAAAAAGGCACAATAATATATTTATTAGCTAGATGAGCTGTTGACCTACTTAATGTAATAAATAACAAAAGCTTATTTAGATTTAAATTTATCACAGACCCTGGTGGATCTAGAAATTTTCATAAAGTAGGGGCCCTCTCTAGTCATTCTTCAATGATTCCACAGTGGCGGATTCAAAAGCGGTAAGATTTTGTGTTCCCTATATAATCCCCCCTTTTTTGTCCTGGGTTAGGAACCCCTTTTTAAAATGGCTTGATCCGCCCGTGTTCCCTTTATATTCAACCAATTTTTCCGAAATAGAACCCTGCGCCCCCTTAAATCTACCTCTGGGTTCTGGGTTATATCTCAAATTAAGGTCATATTAGAGAAATCAGGTGTACAAACACCAAAGTAGGCAAGGGGTTTAAGTATGCATTTCCCTCTATACATAAAGCGTAACGATGTATTTTTATATATGTTTTGCTTTTTATTTATGAAATAGATAAAGTGTAAGATACCTTAATTTTTTGTTTAAATTAAGTAAAACCAACTTTCTTAGTTTAAAAAGATATATTTAATAAACCGATATACGCCTCGTTAAAAGGTTTTTTTTTTATAGAAATGAATCTCACGTGATTAAATACGTTATTACAATGATTGTTATAATTGTTACAATAATGAAACAATAATGACACAAATCATAAACATGAATTTAACTATTTTTTAGATGTTAATCTACAACCAGATCAGAGCCATATACATAAAAAGGCACAACAATATATTTATTAGCTAGATGAGCTGTTGACCTACTTAATGTAATAAATAACAAAAGCTTATTTAGATTTAAATTTATTACAGACCCTGGTGGATCTAGAAATTTTCATAAAGTAGGGGCCTTCTCTAGTCATTCTTCAATGATTCCACAGTGGCGGATTCAAAAGCGGTAAGATTTTGTGTTCCCTATATAATCCCCCCTTTTTTGTCCTGGGTTAGGAACCCCTTTTTAAAATGGCTTGATCCGCCTGTGTTCCCTTTATATTCAACCAATTTTTCCGAAATAGAACCCTGCGCCCCCTTAAATCTACCTCTGGGTTCTGGGTTATATCTCAAATTAAGGTCATATTAGAGAAATCAGGTGTACAAACACCATAGTAGGCACGGGGTTTAAGTATGCATTTCCCCTCTATACATAAACTGTAACGATATATTTTTATATATATATTGCTTTTTATTTATGAAATAGATAAAGTGTAAGATACCTTAATTTTTTGTTTAAATTAAGTAAAAGCAACTTTCTTAGTTTAAAAAGATATATTTAATAAACCGATATACGCCTCGTTAAAAGGTTTTTTTTATAGCAATGAATCTCACGTGATTAAGTAAATACGTTATTACAATGATTTTTATAATTGTTACAATAATGAAACAATAATGACACAAATCATAAACATGAATTTAAGTATTTCTTAGATGTTAATCTACAACCAGATCAGAGCCATATACATAAAAAGGCACAACAATATATTTATTAGCTAGATGAGCTGTTGACCTACTTAACGTAATAAATAACAATAGCTTATTTAGATTTAAATTTATCACAGACCCTGGCGGATCTAGAAATTTTCATAAAGTAGGAGCCCTCTCTAGTCATTCTTCAGTGATTCCACAGTGGCTGATTCAAAAGCGGTAAGATTGTGTGTTCCCTATATAATCCCCCCCCCCTTTTTTGTCCTGGGTTAGGAACTCCTTTTTAAAATGGGTTGATCCGCCTGTTTTCCCTTTATATTCCACCAATTTTTCAGAAATAACACCCTGCTCCCCCTTAAATCCACCTCTAAGCTCTGGGTTATATCTCCAATTGAGGTCATATTAATGCAGTTTTCATCACTTATTTTTCAAGATTTATCATAACACAAGTTCTATATCTAATAATGTATATGGCTGAATCCGCCCCTGTAGAAATTATCTTTCTGAAACACAAAATGCATTTAACTTTTACACATCTAGTGTATGACAGACTTTAAAACTTTTCCAACTGAAGCCAGAAGCCAGAATTTTTTTTATTCTCATAGTGGTGTGAACATGATTGTTGTTCCCATAATACTTGTCCCCCCCCCCCCCCTGGAACAAGTCTTTGAATGGTAATAAGTTCGTTGGAACAAACATAACATATTTTATTTCCACCTTCTTAAGATATTTTCCTGGAACTAAAATGTTATATGGTTTCATAATATCTGTTCTTTTAGAGAGAGTGTCATTTGATTTTTTACACTTGATCACACCTTAGTTGATATTCACCTCACATTTCATTTACCTGGACATGAAGTACATACAAAGAATATGAAGAGTGGGCAAGAAAAGGGGAACGTGAACCCTGGAACACATATTTTTTTTTAAATCTCCGGACTGACTTAAATTTAGTCCCTGTTTATTTTTTAATAGACTGTGAGAGAAATCAGGTGTACAAACAAGAAACACGAGGCCGGGATAAGGTACCGGTACTTCATGTATCTCTAACAAATGTAAAATTCAAAAAAAATATTATAACACTAAAAAAAAATTTTAATAATGTTTTATTTAGTGTATAAAGTGCTTTTTCAAAACTAATATATTTTCTCGTTTCAGCTGAAAGTACCTCTCTAATAACTGTTTATGTGCTGCTTAAAAATATATTGCAGCACTTCACAGTTGCTTGAAAGGTTGAAAATGTCATCATGCAGAAATTAGAGCAGATTCCTCAGATTAAAATCATTGAAAATGGATAGATGCACTGGTCCTGGTGGTATACATCGATACAATTAATCTTAATTACATTTGGAATGAAAATTGTCTTCTTTTTTGGTTTCTTGCACGATAAAACCAATATTTAAAGTGAGTCACTGGTTAAAAGTAATGTTTATTCCATTCTTAAACCAATGCATGTATATCATCAACTTAGTCTGCTGTGCATTTCTAATGCAAAATAAGGCAAAATGTTTGGTCCGATTTGATTCTGTTATTACAAACTTTTTAAACAAATTACTTCCCTTTGTCAATCTGGGACTGGTTCCATACCGGACAATATTGGCTTTTGCCAATGCAAAGTATGATGGATTGAAAATTATGTATCGGCGGTTAAACTAATTTTGTATGAAAAATAATTTCTGATGTCGTAAGTATTTATCTAAACAACAAGAGGGACGAAAGATACCAAAGGGACAGTCAAACTCATAAATATAAAACAAACTGACAACGCCATGGCTAAAAATGAAAAAGACAAACAGAAAAACAATAGTACACATGACACAACATAGAAAACTAAAGAATAAACAACACGAACCCCACCAAAAACTAGGGGTGATCTCAGGTGCTCCGGAAGGGTAAGCAGATCCTGCTCCACATGTGGCACCCGTTGTGTTGCTTATGTGATTACAAATCCGGTAAATAGTCTAATTCGGTTGGTCACATTCATGAAATGGAAGGGGATTGTAGTTACGACGTAAGGAACATATCCGATATCATTTGTGAAACGGTTATTCCATAACGGTCAACCAACTCGTGATGGCGTCCGTAAAATTTACGAAGGGATGATTTCAACTTCACCATTTGGAACTCTTGGTTTAATAGCTTCCTTGTGAGCAATAACCCTCTATCAAGAAAATCGTGATAGGAAATGCAAGCACGGGAATATCGTATCAATTGGGAGATATATATCCCGTATGCAGGTGCTGCTGGAATGTTGCTACTTAGAAATGGAAAGTTCACAATTGGAAAGCTGAAATCATCTCTTTTGTCGTAAAGTTTTGTTTTCAACCGACCCTCATTGTCAATTTCTAGATGTAAGTCGAGATATGAAGCTTAACTGTATCTGTAGTATCCTTAATCTCCAATTCGATGGGATAGATGCGTTCCACATAGTCACCAAATTTTGAATTGTTTAGTGAAAGTACGTCGTCTATATAGCGGAAAGTAGTGTTAAAGGATATTGCTAACTTCTTATCTTTCTTCCTAAGAAGTTCCTGCATGAAGTCAGCCTCATAATAATAAAGAAACAAGTCGGCAAGTAGAGGGACACAGTTTGTTCCCATTGGGATGCCGACAGTCTGTTGAAAAACACGTCCTCCAAACGTTACAAATATGTTGTCAATCAAGAAATCAAGCATCTTGATAATATCGGTTTCAGAGAATTTTTTGTTTGAATCAGAGTGATTCTTTACAAAGTATGATTTATCCCTCCCCAAGACAAGATACTTGTATCTACGTTGGCCATTCTTTTTTATGAAGCAAAGTAATACCAACTCTTTCAATTTGTCTTTTAGTTTGGAATGTGGAATACTTGTGTAAAGAGTAGAAAAGTCAAATGTTTTAATACTGTTACAAGATGAAAGAGAGTTAGATTGTATGTACTCTAAAAGATCTTTGGAATTTTTAAGTATCCACATCTGATTCACGCCACCTCTAGAATAGGCAGTTTCACAATAACTTTGAAGCCCGTCTTTGATTGCTGATAAAATAAATGTTAATAATTTAGAAAGAGGTTTCGTGGAGCACTTGGAAGTTTTTAACAATAATTTCTGATGTCGTAAGTATTTATCTAAACAACAAATTAATGTAATTAAAAGATTTCAAAACCTAAGATTACGCACAGGTAAATTTGCTGTTCCTGCTAGCTCTCCATTGTTAATAAAAAAAAAATGAATGTCCCTCATAAAGGAGACAACTAAAAAAAAAAGGTATCTAATTACAGGGTCGGGAATTGGCAAATGGACTATAATAATGCTTTTTTTTCTGCTTATCATGTTCGTGGCTTTGATCTTGTTGTACGTGGTTTAACATGATGATGATGGAAGTGTTTAACGACATTGACTGGATATACATCCCGCGGGCAATTGGTGAGCTTTAGATATTTTCTGCAGTTGGTAATCACAAGGATTTGTATAGTAAGACTTACTATACAAATCCTTGGTAATTAGCAACAGGTTGAAGGCAGCTATTTTGTTGCGCAGCCATCTTGATTATGCTGAGTTATTTTTGGTTTGTTTACTCTTTTGATGTTTCTTTTGTACTTCACAACGGCTACTTTCAGGTCCAGGTTGGTTAGCTTGATAGCCCGCTAACAACGACGATGGCGTACTAGTCTACGAGTTTCTGACGTAGTAATAACGATGACAGGTAGCTTATTGTCAGTACCAAAGTCGTGAGACAGTTAAATGAATGTCCATTATTCAACACCTCGGTTACAGCTCTCGAGCGTATGTCGTCATAACACTCCCCCATCAAAAATGAATTTTGAAGTGTATGCTGACGCGGGTTGGTTTCTGTCATCGAAAGAAGTAAGCCGTTAATTCATCTGATAATAAAAATTCCTAATTTTTGAAGCAAGAATAAAACAAAAAATTTCATCGCACGAAATTAAAATAAAATATAGTGTACGAAAATCCATACAAATAAAATATTAAATAACGATATGTTTTGTTTCTATTAAATTAATGAAATGAAATGAATAGACAACTTTCGAGTTCGATGCATTTCCGTCAAAAACTCTGGTTTTAGTGAACGTCATTTGTGTGCTTAGGGGCGTCGTCACTTCCATTCCAATGTTGGGCGAGTGGTTGGAAAACTATACTTCTATATTGTACGAATTATTCGGCAAATTGAATTCTCAAAATTGACAATCAGCACTACTGTCATTAGGGAATTGTCATTAAGTACCTATATAACAAGCATTATTTCTAGTTTATCCTGCATAATGACGATCACTAAGACGCTTGATGAACGTTAATAGTGCAGGGATACAGGTGATCCCCTCTATCTGGTAAATGACGTCATAAAGGCGCGTATAATTGACGAGTTTTTTCCGGTGACGGATGAACTCGAAAGTGGTCTATTGAATTAAAATTTCCAAACTATATTATGTAGATTTCTCATATTTCTCGACTGTCTTCAATTATTACAAACAAAAAGAAAAATGTTTATTTAGCGGTTTTTTTCTAAAACAATATATCTTCATTGTTTTTTGATATTCCAAAAGACATCTTATTTTGTTTGTTTGCCAAGCTTACTTGTATGCGGTTAGTACCATCACTAATAACTCCTAACTATTAAAGACCAAATGACCTAATAAACAACAACAAATGGAAGTTTTTAACGACCTTGACTGGCTAGGCACAATAAACCTGATAATTGGTATTCAATATATATAATCCTAGGTCATGCCTGACATATTTCACAAAAACGGCCGATGAAAACTTCGATAACTCCTTAAATGTTAAAATGTTAAAATGATTTTATCAAAACAAAAATTATTAGATGAAGAGTTATATTATCTATCGAATGCATACCTTCACAACACACTAAAACATATATTTCATGTCCTGAGTGCACTCAGGACGTCCTGAGCGGTGTTTAGACGTACCGGTGTCGTTTGTTTAAGTGTTTCATTTTTTTACATTGTCATTTCGGTGCCTTTCTTAGCTGACTATGCGTTATGGGCTTTGCTAATTGTTGAAGGCCGTACGGTAACCTAAAGTTGTTAATTTCAGTGTCATTTTGGTTTCTTGTGGAGAGTTGTCTCATTGCATGGCAATCATACCACATTTTCTTTTTTATGTTTGTAAAAGTTAACGCACGACAAATGATGAGAATTATTCACCTAGCCCTGGTGTCAGGTGAGCTAAAACATTTGCATTCAAGTATGACTACATATTTTGGAATCAAAACAAGGACACTATTGACTATTGAGCGCGGTTTTTATATAATTATCATTAAAAGTGTTTTGTGTATGTTCAGTGGAAAATATTACAGAGTAATGAAATGGAGTTTTGAAAACGATCTGTAAAATGTCGAAACATATACAAGAAAAACATACAATCTTCACGCTATACAATAATTTCTACGGAATTGGCTTGTACAATTTCTTTCGACAGGCTTGTAAAATTCTTCTTTACCAGTCAACCGAATTATAATATACAGTGTTAATTTCCATTGTTTAACGCAAGCGTACATTTTAGCTAAATAAATTAAATTGTAGTGACCTGGGGTCGTGTCATCGAAGGTGTCTTAGGACTAAGACATGTCCCAAGACCATCGTAGGAGAATTTTTTGCTCTTAGCCGTGTTATTGAAACGATCTTATTTTAAGAGATGTCCTAATGGTTGTCCCACCTTCAGAACTACTAATAAGGTCTTAAGGACATTTTCACTTTAATGATAACTTTATGATGTCTTAGCATATAAAATTAAAGAACCTTAGTGAGCACGCTCACATACCCCACGTCCCCACATTGTCACTGGAGAAATTGAATAAGTGTAAGAAAAAAAATTGTATAAAAAAAAATAATGAGTAATAATTTCCTGTCAATATGCACATCTACATAGTATGTCCTTATTATCTACAAAATTTCATGTAATACTGTTGTGTGGTTTCAGAGGAGTTGAGATGACAAACTGTTGCAGAAGTACATTGAAACAAATAAGTTCAAAGGGGCCTAACTCCTAGAAAAAAAATGAATCGTAATTTCCTGTCGATATGCACATCTACATAGTATGTACTTATTATCTAAAAAGGTTTCATGAAATTCTGTTGTGTAGTTTCAGAGGAATTGCGATGACAAACTGTTGCAGTAGTACATTTAAGTAAATAAGTTCAAAGGGGCGTAACTCCTAGAAAAAAAATGAATCGTAATTTCCTGACGATATGCACATCTAATAGTATGTCCTTATTATCTAAAAAGGTTTCATGAAATTCTGTAGTGTAGTTTTAGAGGAGTTGCGATGACAAACTGTTGCAGTAGTACATTGAAGCAAATAAGTTCAAAGGGGCGTAACTCCTAGAAAAAAAATTGAATCGTAATTTCCTGACGATATGCACTACATAATATGTCCTTTTCATCTAAAAAGGTTTCATGAAATTTTGTTGTGTGGTTTGAGAGGAGTTGCGATGACAAGAAACAGGACTGACGGACGGACTGACGGACGATATGACGGACGGACGGACGGACGGACGGGTCAAAAACATTATACCCTCCGCAACTTCGTTGCGTGGGGTATAAAAATGAATCCTGCAATTAGCCAACTATTGTACAAATAACAGGTACATACAAATAAATGTTTGCTTTTTTGTACTTGTCCTGTTACCCCAATTCCACGTTGAGCAAGCAGTTGTATGAACATTTCCAAACCAGTTCATTTTGGGGTCCTCTTCGCGGTCCGTGTTTCAACGATGTCGATTTTGTGAAATTAGAGACAATGATTTTGATTTTATAACTAAAGTTTCAAGTGTTGGGAGTAATTTCATGATAAAAACAATATATGTACATTGTAGGAAAATATGTATAAAATTTATTTGACTCGCTACGAAACAGGAGAAAAGCTAGAGCCTCGCTTTTCGTCCTGTTTCTAAAGCTCATACAAATAAATTCTATATTTTCCAACAACATAAAATTGAGAAAGGAAATCGGAAATGTGTCAAAGCGACAACAACCCGACCAGAGAGCAGACAACA
Organism: Mytilus galloprovincialis; assembly: GCF_965363235.1. Lineage (NCBI taxonomy): Eukaryota > Metazoa > Mollusca > Bivalvia > Mytilida > Mytilidae > Mytilus > Mytilus galloprovincialis. The sequence goes on from NC_134838.1 coordinate 9,844,083, forward strand.
GCCGATACAATACATATATTGTATAAATAGATTCTTTTGTATATTCTTGTTAAAATAAAATAAAAGTAAGAATAAAATAAAATAAATCATTAGGTAAAATTTGTACTTCTGTGTCTGTAAAATTCGGACGTCTCTTCTTCCACATTTTGTAGGGTTACGGTAGAGCAATACACACTATATAATTACATGTATGTCCTGAGTTTTTATACCAAAATAACACGAGATTTTCTTTTGATCTAAAACATCGAAACAGTTTGGCACTTTGAGTTCGTCTCATCTAATTATTTACAACTAAACATATATTTTTAACGTCCATGCATGTGTTTACAATTTATTGGTACCGTATATGTTTAAAATGTAGGATTTAAGTTTAAGCATAATACGCGTGCAAATGGAGCATATAGAAATCCTACTTTTTGGTATATTCTTGTTAGATTAATTACATTATTATACGGCGAGATAATTTCACGTAGGACTACTATCACGTTGGGTATGGTTGTCCTGCGAGAGAACGTTCTGTGCTGGTGATTTGGTCCTGTCAGGTGCTGGTGGGTCCTGATTCTGTGCTGGTGGGTTTGTTTACATTGTATCAGAACGGCAATAAAACGACTGTTTTGTTGCTTAATTTTTCTCTGATGCGTCATAAGTACCATGCAAAGTATATTACAACAATATTATATTGCAAAAGTCGTGCAAGTTCGTTAAACGGAATTGTCCTGACGCAGTGCTGGTGATAAGAAAAACGGTCCTGGTTCTGTGCTCCTATGTCCTGGTTCTGTGCCTTTATATTTTAGTTAAATGTGGCATATATTCAAGATCATTGATGCTGACTGTTATTGGCTAATTAACTGTTGTCTGCTTTCTTGAAATTGACATTGTTGTGAATCTGTTTACTGTTATTATGAGAGAAAAAATACCCCTATATTTTTATTTTTTTTTTTAAATTAACTGTAATCTTATTTATTGGCCTGTTAATGGAACCCTTCTTGCACCCTTTTAAGATAAGAAAATATGTTTACGATTTTCGGGATTACGATCATTTTGCAAGCTCACCAAAATACGTTGTAAATTATACAATACTTATATAAAGTAGATGATGTGGTATGTTTGTTGTCAATGGACAAATTTCCATAAGAAACCAACGGAAGTATGTGTTAACAACCATACGTCATCGTACGACCTTCAACAATAACCCATAAAATAAAAATGTAAAAGGTTTTGCATAAAAATGGAGAGCAAAAATATAGAACAAAGTACTTTCTGAACGTTTGAATCATATGTCTTTAGCAGCTTAAAACACATTTGTTTGTAAACAATTTAGTGCTGACTATAAGAATGACAATAGTATTGCGGGTTTGTTTGTTTGGTTTTTTTTGTTGTTTTTTTTTTTGGGGGGGGGGGATAAGTTAGAGCGAGATTACAGTGAAAGTTTTAAGCTTGGCATAGTTTCTCGTAAGATTTAAAAGTTGTATTTTAAAAGAAAAATGTATCTTATAGCTATTAAGAATCCCTTGCTGTATCTGTAAGATTTTTTCAATATAATTTTTTTGTCTGAACGGTTATCAGGTATATTTTTTATCGAAAGTTCGATAGAACACTAAAAAAAATCACTATTTTATGAAAGGGCAGACTAGAATATGTCAGAGAATGAAGACGAGATAACCTTTGTACAGAGATTTTTGTTATGTTTAGCATTGGATCAACACAAGGGTAAATTATTCTTAAAGATCTATTTAAAAGTATTTGAAACTACCGTTTGCTTTGTTAATTGTGCCTTCAATTTCAAAAATTAAAATATCTCCTAGCTTCATACTACCAATTGAGTATAAAACAAGTATATAAGTTTAAAAAAGAAATTCTTAGATTAAACACCTACATTTAACTTTAAAAGGTCATAACAGTTTAAAACAATACAAATCTACACACACAAAAAACTGGCTTAATTTCAACTGGTTATCAACCCGAATCGCTATAAGATCATATATAAGCTCACCTGTGTCGAGGGGTCGTGTAAGGTTCATGTATTGTCTTGGCGTCCGCAATTACAAAAAGATCTTTTCTGAAATTACTTGACCAAATGTTACCAAATGATTTTTCAAGAGTGAATCTAGGAAAAACAATATTCATCAACAAACATGACCACTGTCTGTTTTAAAATGTATTCGAGTTTTTAGTTACAGCCGATTCCATTGAGTATGTAGGCAAAGGTAATATCTTTGGTTAGCTTGCTTGTTAGCTAAACCGTGAATTCATTGTTATGTTAGGTATACTACCCTCCTTTCGAAGTAGCCTGGTCCTACAGAGAGAAAGATGTGTCATTTGTCGGACTAGTCTACTCTTAAAGTAGGGTAGTTTATATAACCTAACAATGACTTTTCTGTTCAGCAAGCAAGATAACCAAAGATAATCCCTTGGTCTACACACTCATTGAAATTGGCTTTAATATTGCAAAAGTTCAAGCAATTAGGGCAAAACTTACCGAGTAAAAAAAAACAAAAGGCCAATGTCTATCTACCTTGCACATTTCAGAAAATTCAGATCAGATAACGAAACTGGGTCCAGCAACATTTATAAGCAATTTAAGATTTTGACCCTCAGTTTCCATTCACCACAAATATTCTCGTTACAACGAATCATTTTAAATACAAAAATACCAGTTGCAGCCTTTTGTTTATCTATTAATATATGTATACGGATAAAGTTATGAAAGGCAGCAGGGTCACCAGGGTGAGGAGTCCATGTCATCTGAAATAAATGCTAAGCATAGATCTAGAAAGCGACAGATAATCATGACATTAAAAAAACTCTCTTCTTTTCGACTTTTTTCGAACAAATTGACACATAAAATGAATTATATAGTATTGTGGAATTTTTAACATGTGTTCAATTCATTGGTTACACCTTTTACTAGGATAACAATCCTTGGGAAAAATATTTCAGAAAAGAAGATGGAAATGTGAAATTTTCCGTGCGTCAGGTGCAACAGCATGCGAAAAGCTAACATGCCTCGTCAGGGTGGAATCTAAAAAGTCCAAGAAAATTTGATTTAAAACCTTTATTCGTTCCAACAAAGTTATTGAGATTTTGTTGAGGATTTAACCATCTACGACAACATTCTTTTTTCAGAATTTACAGCTCTTCTATAAATATATGCAAAGCAAACCATTGATCAAATTGCTTTCTATGATTGTTTGGATGTTTGTAAACGACAGGTAAGTAGTCTGTTTACTATATACTAGAATTTGTTTGGACAATAAACATTAACTATAATTCCTGTCAGTTTGTATTTGTCCAATCAAATCCCAGTATGTATTGAAACTCCGCATACCTCAAAACATCCAAGCAAACATAGCAAGCAAGTCAATCAAAGTTTTTTTTTGCATGCTTTTATAGAAGAGCTATAATGCAAAGAAGCGTTTAAGTCTTTCGCCAAAAAATACTATCAATTTCTTTTTGTCCTATGTAAACTTCCGTACCATTTCCTTCCATTCATGATCATTAAATTGAACTGTAAAATATTTCTTGGTACCTTCTTAATTCCTTTATAAGTCTTATGTATACATAATTATGACAATAACTGTTGTGAGCACAAGATTTACTGCACACTTTTAAAGGTCTGCTTCATCAAACATTAAAATGTGAACTTAAGTTTTGAGACTTTTTTAATCGACACGATTGGAATTTTTGTATATGAGAACATGGTTTATCTATTATTTGAAAATGCGGCTTTGAACTAGCTTTCAGTACCTGCGAGCATTCGTTGTTCAATAATGTGTGTCTTTGTGTTATTATTTTATGTGATAAATTGTTGTGTTGGTACACCACTGTAACAATGAAGGAGGGTTGGTTGGGTGGAAGTGGGGAGGGGTATGCAGAGCGCTAACAAACATGTCTATGCGGCATGGGCTTTGATCATTGTTGAAGCATCAATGTAAGGGGCATTTAATATCTTAATAAAACTATTCTTATTTTAGATACTATATATTGTTATCTGATATTGGATGAAAGATGTTGCCCTTTTATGTAATTATGTAATACAAGTTACGATCATTTGAAAACACATATTAAATAGCCAAATGGATGCACAAGAGCTAAAATAGGAGTCATTGATCCTATTGACAACAATTATCTGCCCAATTTTATTGATTTTGTAACATTTGTTACAAATATGACCAACTTCTTATCCAAAATCACCAGCACCGTATCAGGACCCACCAGCACAATGACAGGACCCACCAGCACAGTATCAGGACATGAATAAATTGAGAAAATGCTAAATTTTAATAAATTGCAATGTTTTTTCACAAAATAGTTTTGCCGTGTGGATTGCGGTATGGAAAGCGGACTCTATGAGCATTTTTGTTTTATTTTTTCAGTTCTAGATTTTCTGAAAATGAGCACTTTTGTGTTACGCTTACTGAAACAGTTTAGAGGGTCAACTTTTAAATGGTTTACATATGAACCCATAAGAAACAAAATTGAATAATCTCAACTGTTTTCTTCCATTTTTTATGAGTGAAAACGTCAAAAATCATCATTTTCGTCTTTGTTTACATTTTTTCATTGATCACCAGCACCCGTCAGGACCGAATCACCAGCACAGAACGTTCTCTCGCAGGACAACCATACCCACCGTGACTATAGGACCTCTTTGTTAAGATTATCTTAGGACACCTTCGATGTACAGTCTGAGATATATCATAAGACAGTCCTAAAAATGTCCTACAATTTGTCCTAAAATATAACTTAAGACAAATCTTAGGACTCTTTCGATGACACGGCCCCTGCAATACAAGAACCGTTCAATTGAGTTTGGTTATATGTCTTGTGTTTCTGTCTCTGACCTAGGTTTTCTGTATTTGGCAGGTGTAGTGAATCATGACATAAGACATTGTTACGTGTACTTTCGAGCAGGACTGCTGTTTGTATTTTTGACATGGAACTCTTGACCAGACTATGACTTTTTGACTCTCGACCTATGCACTGTGGGTGTGTCATCATGATATAGTGTGTTCCTTGGTATATTACCTTGACCTCAAAATATAATTTTCAATTGACCTTGCTTCTGAATATGTGGCATGTAGATGTATTGTCATAAGATGGTGAGTCTTATGGCACGAGGAACTTCATGTGAGCTTGCCCTCAATGTACAACTTGTATATTTTGCTTGAATTAAATGGAGAATTGTCTGATTGGCACTCATACCACATCTTCTTATATCTATATTAGATATATAAATATATTTGTTAGTTTTGTGTACCACGATGACCCTTTCCTCAAAATCTGATTTGTGTTTTTTTGACAAGGAACTCTTGACCAAACTATGACTTTTTGTGCTGCCAGATGTGATAGATATGGATAGTCTGTATTTACATCTTAAGAATTCACACAGAGGGTATTCGCATATCAATAAACTGAACTCAGTGCAAAGAACCTTAGAAGTACACTTAGACAGAGAGCTCAATCTAGTGAAACACACCTTAGAAGTACACTTAGACAGAGAGCTCAATCTAGTGGTCACATGTAACTTGAAATATCACTGTCTATTACCAAACTGCACCGAGATCCTGAAAAAATATGCAAGTTAATTCTAATAGAAATAGAATTCAATGGAAGTAAATAAGCTGTTACTAAAATAAATGTAGAATATGTCAATTTGCCACAGATGCTCCTGCTTCTGAAACCATGAGTAAACTTCAACATATAGATACAGGATTCACGTAATTTTTACCGTTTTGTGACCATAAGCATTGTGTATAAGTTTCGAAACATTTGGTTGAGGTTAACTAAAGTTAAAGAACGGACACAACAGATTTAGCATTTTCCTATCTTCAGGCTCCGTGTTGACATTTGTATCATTGGTACTCGTACCACACCTTCTTACATCTAATAACTCATAAACAGTGACGCCACCCAATATTGAAATTGATAGTTCTGTGTTATGGGGTAATAAGCATTGCGTATAAGGTTTATACAATTTGAATGAATCAAACTTATTTAAGAGAATGGAAACGAAAAATTCAGCATTTTCTATGCTTTTAAAGGGACATGATAACTCATGAATGGTAAAAGTGACGCTACCAAATTTGAGATCTGATTTTGTATTGTGTGGTAATCAGCATTGTCCCAGGTTAGAGGAATGGTGGGGATCCTACTTACATGTTTAACCCCGCCTTATTCGGTATGTATTTGACTGTCGCAGGTCAGGTGTTCTAAATACATATGTGACCTAAAGCTTTTGTTCATACACTTCATTTATTTTAATGAATAAATAGTCATATCTTATTGTTCATCTTCATTTTTGCAGACGCCTTGCTCATATAAAAGGCACTGAAATGACAATGTAAAACAATTCAAACGAGAAAAGAAATTGACATGCAGATTTATGTACCAAAAACACCCATCCCAGGATATAAGGGGGTGTTCCAACCATATGTCCCCTTTCAAATGCATTGATCGACCCAAAAAAGGGGTTCCAGCCCCGTAACCCCCTCTTGGATCCACCACTTATAAAACACCTTTCTCGCTGTACGATTCGTGTATATAAGTTGGACCCAAAATCCACGTAGTTCCAGCTCCGAACCGCATACTACTCCACACTAATTGATGGACTGGGTGATAGTTCCGGAACAGAAACAATCCTTGGCAGTTTCAGAAATAAGAACTAAATCATCAGCATATAACATAGTTTTATGGGACAATCTTTGTTGTAATAAGACCATTTGTAAAACAGAACCTCTCTGTTAATAGTATCAAATGTCTTCCTTAAATCTATGAACCAGGCATATATATTTTTAACGATTTAAATGCTTTATCAATTATTTGTTTGAAGAGTTAAAACATGATCACTTGTTCAGCTTTCCCTTCTGAATCCAATTTGGTCAAGAAAAATAGTTTGATTTTCTTCAAGAATAAGATTGAACAATTAACATACACATCAACATTTCATCTAAAATACGATTTGAACCATTTGATTTGTCATTCTTTAAAGATTTAGCTGCAATAACCACCTCCGCAGTTGTCATATAACTGTTTAAATTCGCAGTATTACAATCGTTATTTAAGCAGTGTAAATTTTCTTATTGTTTAATATATTTTATCAAAATTAATATTCGTTAGTTTATTAAAGTATATCAAATAATCCTTTTAGGTTGTAAGACAGATAGTATAAATCAGAACAAGCGGCTACCCTATAGTTACTATATAGCTAGCTTCCCTTATATTGAAAAAATGGACCGAAATGAAACATTCTGAACGCAGTAAAACGAAACAATAAAAACTTGAAAAATAAGAAAGCGAAACAAATCTTCCATTTATACAAAATCGACAAAAATTACTAACTGATTAAATTAAATAACGAATGGGAATGGGGAATATGTCAAAAAAGACAACAAACCGACAAAAGAACAGAAAAAAAGTCGAAGACACCAAAGGCGCTTAAAGACAACGAGAAAATCCCGCACCCAGATATAGAAAAATAAAAAAAAAACACGTCAGGAGGCTCCTGATTTGGTAAAGGCGAGGTTAAACATGTTTTGTCAGATCTAATAGATAAACAGATTGAATATAAAATACCTGAACGTATAAGATATTTCAATATTGATTTATAATAACATTAGATGTATGTTTCATTATAATACGTTATTCTGATTGGCTAACTAGCAATCTCGTGATATTCCTTAATCAATTGCATTACACAATGCAACTTTTCATTCATGATGACACGAGGTTCCACAATAAAGTGCACAGGTAAATGAAATAAAAACTTGATTAAAGTCGTGTTTTCATGATCCTATAGGTAAAAATGTAATTATAAGTATTGAATGCTTTTTTTTGTAACTTTATAGGGTTGTAAAAGCGTTGACCGTGCGCACATTTTTAGTATGAAGCGCTTCCGCGCTTCATACCAAATGTACATGTACTTCGGTCAACGCTTTTACACCCCAATAAATTTACAAAAAAAGAGCATTAAATTCTTAAATATTTACGAATGATGTCCATGTACCGATGATAAAATATTAACATTTTTACTTTGACTAGCTTGTGATATTGAAAACCCTATGTGCATAAAAAAAAAGAAAGATAAATCATGGATCTGTTATTTTGGTAATGCCATTTATTATTCATTATTCACTATGTATCATTTTTCGATGGGTCTTTGCTGATTTATGTCGTAAAGTGTAACTGATAATAATACATTGAAATGAAAAACTCCATTTCCGAGATATACATGTATCTATTCACTGTATCTATCGCACAAAAAATTTGGTTCTATTTTATTTCATTTGAGGGTTGTTCAAAAAGATAAACTGATCGCAGAACTGTCCAAATAAATATTAAATAAACATTTTATCTTATTATAAATAGTTAGATATCATGCGACATCGTGTTTAAAACAAAATATTCGTGAGATAAGTTTTACCCCGCCATATTATGTATGTATTTGCCTGGCCGCGCTGAAGTACGTCTATTATTCATAGTTCATTATTCATTATTCAATAATGAATAATGAAATAGTTCACTATTCACTATTTAATATTAAAAATGAATAATGAATAATGAAATAGTTTATATTCATTATTCAAATTGAAGCCGTGAATAGTGAAATAAATATAAAAAAAAAATGACTGTGACACTATACCTATATCCTGATTCGCAATCATCAAAAGAGGGTTGACAGAGGATCTAAATGCCACAATATGCGTAAAAATGAGGAAATACATGCAGCTAATTTTGAATAATGAAATGGAAATTTTGAATAATGAAATGGACTGGCAGGACCCTTCAGCCCCTAATTACAAATATATATTATACCTCGATCGAAAGCTTTTTGATAGAGGAACAAAATGCATATAGTCAATATGTTCCGCAACACATATTAGAGGAGTAACGAAGGACTTAAATATCGAAATACGCGTGAACATTGAGAAATAGCCAATTTTGAATAATGAAATGGAAATTTTGAATAATGGAATGGACTGGCAGGACCCTTCAGCCCCTTATTATAGATATATTTTATACCTCAATCGAAAGCTTATTAATAGATGAACAAAATGTATATAGTCAATATGTTCCGCAACGCATATTAGAGGAGAAACGAAGGACTCAAATATCAAAATACGCATCAACATTTAGAAACAACCAATTTTGAATAATGGAATGGACTGGCAGGACCCTTCAGCCCCTAATTACAGATATATATTATACCTTCATCGAAAGCTTATTAATAGAGGAACAAAATGTATCAAGTCAATATGTTCTGCAACGCATATTAGAGGAGCAACGAAGGACTTAAATATCGAAATACGCGTGAACATTGGGAAATAGCCAATTTTGAATAATGAAATGGAAATTTTGAATAATGGAATGGACTGGCAGGATCCTTCAGCCCCTAATTACAGATATATATTTATACCTCGATCGAAAACTTATTATTAGAGGAACAAAATGTATCGAGTCAATATGTTCCGCAACGTATATTACAAAAGTAACGAAGGACTTAAATATCGCAATTCGCGTGCACATTGAGAAATAGCCAATTTTGAATAATGAAATGGAAATTTTGAATAAAGGAATGGACTGACAGGACCCTTCAGCCCCTAATTACAAATATATCTTATACCTCGATCGAAAGCTTATTGATAGAGGAACTTTGAATAATGGAATGGACTGGCAGAACCCTTCATCACCTTATTATAGATATATATTATACCTCAATCGAAAGCTTATTAATAGAGGAACAAAATGTATCTAGTCAATATGTTCCGCAACGCATATTAGAGGAGTAACGAAGGACTTAAATATCGAAATACGCGAGAACATTGGGAAATAGCCAATTTTGAATACTGAAATGGAAATTTTGAATAATGGAATGGACTGGCAGGACCCTTCAGCCCCTAATTACAGATATATATTATACCTTGATCGAAAGTTTATTAATAGAGGAACAAAATGTATCAAGTCAATATGTTCTGCAACGCATATTAGAGGAGTAACGAAGGACTTAAATATCGCAATACGCGTGCACATTAAGAAATAGCCAATTTTGAATAATGAAATGGAAATTTTGAATAATAGAATGGACTGACAGGACCCTTCAGTCCCTTATTATAGATATATATTATACCTCAATCGAAAGCTTATTAATAGAGGAACAAAATGTAACAAGTCAATACGTTCCGCAACACATATTAGAGGAGTAACGCAGGACTCAAATATCAAAATACGCGTCAACATTGAGAAACAACCAATTCTGAATAATGAAATGGAAATTTTGAATAATGGAATGGACTGGCAGGACCCTTCAAACCCTAATTACAGACATATATTATACTTTGATCGAAAGCTTATTAATAGAGGAACAAAATGTATCAAGTCAATATGTTCTGCAACGAATATTAGAGGAGTAACGAAGGACTTTAATATCGAAATACGCGTGAACGTTGAGAAATATCCAATTTTGAATAATGAAATGGACATTTTAAATAATGGAATGGACTGGCAGGACCTTCATCCCCTAATTACAGATATATAGTATACCTTTATCGAAAGTTTATCATTTGAGGAACAAAATGTATCAAGTCAATATGTTCTGCAACGCATATTAGAGGAGTAATGAAGGACTGAAATATCGAAATACGCGTCAACATTGAGAAACAACCAATTTTGAATAATGAAATGGAAATTTTCAATAATGGAATGGACTGGCAGGGCCCTTCAGCCCCTAATTACAGATATATATTATACCTTGATTGAAAGCTTATTAATAGAGGACCAAAATGTATCAAGTCAATATGTTCTGCAACGCATATTAGAGGAATAACGAAGGACTTTAATATCGAAATACGCGTGAACATTGAGAAATAGCCAATTTTGACTAATAAAATGGAAATTTTGAATAATGGAATGGACTGTCAGGACCCTTCAGCCCCTAATTAAAGATATATATTATTCCTCAATCGAAAGCTTATAAATAGAGGAACAAAATGTATATAATCAATATGTTCCGCAACGCATATTAAAGGAGAAACGAAGGACTTAAATATCGAAATACGCGTCAACATTGAGAAATAGCCAATTTTGAATAATGAAATGGAAATTTTGAATAATGGAATGGACTGGCAGGACCCTTCAGCCCCTAATAACAGATATATATTATACCTTGATGGAAAGCTTATTATTAGAGGAACAAAATGTATCAAGTCAATATGTTCTGCAACGCATATTAGAGGAGTAACGAAGGACTTAAATATCGAAATACGCGTGAACATTGAGAAATAGCCAATTTTGAATAATGAAATGGAAATTTTGAATAATGGAATGGACTGGCAGGATCCTTCAGCCCCTAATTAAAGATATATATTATTCCTAAATCGAAAGCTTATTAATAGAGAAACAAAATGTATATAGTCAATATGTTCCGCAACGCATATTAGAGGAGTAACGAAGGACTTAAATATCGAAATACGCGTCAACATTGAGAAACAACCGATTTTGAATAATGAAATGGAAATTTTGAATAATGGAATGGACTGGCAGGACCATTAAACCCTTAATTATAAATATATATTATACCTCAATCGAAAGCTTATTAATAGAGGAACAAAATGTATCAAGTCAATATGTTCCGCAACACATGTTAGAAGAGTAACGCAGGACTCAAATATCGAAATACGCGTCAACATTGAGAAACAACCAATTTTGAATAATGAAATGGAAATTTTGAATAATGGAATGGACTGGCAGGACCCTTCAAACCCTAATTATAGATATATATTATACTTTGATCGAAAGCTTATTAATAGAGGAACAAAATGTTTCAAGTCAATATGTTCTGCAACGTATATTAGAGGAGTAACGAAGGACTTTAATATCGAAATACGCGTGAACATTGAGGAATATCCAATTTTGAATAATGAAATGAACATTTTGAATAATGGAATGGACTGGCAGGACCCTTCAGTCCCTAATTACAGATATATATTATACTTTGATCGAAAGCTTATTAATAGAGGAACAAAATGCATATAGTCAATATGTTCTGCAACGCATATTAGAGGAGTAATGAAGGACTGAAATATCGAAATACGCGTCAACATTGAGAAACAACCAATTTTGAATAATGAAATGGAAATTTTCAATAATGGAATGGACTGGCAGGGCCCTTCAGCCCCTAATTACAGATATTTATATACCTTGATTGAAAGCTTATTAATAGAGGACCAAAATGTATCAAGTCAATATGTTCTGCAACGCATATTAGAGGAATAACGAAGGACTTTAATATCGAAATACGCGTGAACATTGAGAAATAGCCAATTTTGACTAATAAAATGGAAATTTTGAATAATGGAATGGACTGTCAGGACCCTTCAGCCCCTAATTAAAGATATATATTATTCCTCAATCGAAAGCTTATTAATAGAGGAACAAAATGTATATAATCAATATGTTCCGCAACGCATATTAAAGGAGAAACGAAGGACTTAAATATCAAAATACGCGTCAACATTGAGAAATAGCCAATTTTGAATAATGAAATGGAAATTTTGAATAATGGAATGGACTGGCAGGATCCTTCAGCCCCTTATTAAAGATATATATTATTCCTAAATCGAAAGCTTATTAATAGAGAAACAAAATGTATATAGTCAATATGTTCCGCAACGCATATTAGAGGAGTAACGAAGGACTTAAATATCGAAATACGCGTCAACATTGAGAAACAACCGATTTTGAATAATGAAATGGAAATTTTGAATAATGGAATGGACTGGCAGGACCATTAAACCCTTAATTATAAATATATATTATACCTCAATCGAAAGCTTATTAATAGAGGAACAAAATGTATATAGTCAATATGTTCCGCAACACATGTTAGAAGAGTAACGCAGGACTCAAATATCGAAATACGCGTCAACATTGAGAAACAACCAATTTTGAATAATGAAATGGAAATTTTGAATAATGGAATGGACTGGCAGGACCCTTCAAACCCTAATTATAGATATATATTATACTTTGATCGAAAGCTTATTAATAGAGGAACAAAATGTTTCAAGTCAATATGTTCTGCAACGTATATTAGAGGAGTAACGAAGGACTTTAATATCGAAATACGCGTGAACATTGAGGAATATCCAATTTTGAATAATGAAATGAACATTTTGAATAATGGAATGGACTGGCAGGACCCTTCAGTCCCTAATTACAGATATATATTATACTTTGATCGAAAGCTTATTAATAGAGGAACAAAATGCATATAGTCAATATGTTCTGCAACGCATATTAGAGGAGTAACGAAGGACTTAAATATCGAAGTACGCGTGAACATTTAGAAATAGCCAATTTTGAATAATGAAATGGAAATTTTGAATAATGGAATGGACTGGCAGGACCCTTCAGCCCCTAACTATAGATATATATTGTACCTCAATCGAAAGCTTATTAATAGAGGAACAAAATGTATATCATCAGATTTACACTTGAGACCAAAGTTTGGAAACTAAAATACGTATAGTTACCCTTGGAGATCATCAAACCAAAAAAGACTTATGTAATGGGTGGTTGGGATGAACCTCTGGAATAAGTCACTGTATCATGCTCCATGATATACGAAAAGGAAGAGATATTTATAAGTTAAAACGGATAAACGGGACTTTTATCAGCAAAAATTATTTCTGGCTACTATCTTATGATCATAAACAAGTTGCTGTCCATGTTTGATAGAAATACAGGATAGCTTAATAAAGTTATTTAAATTTTAAAAAATTTAACCACAGAGTGAATATTTGTGGACGCCTCCTATGCCAACGACGGAATGTAGGATCGCTATGTATCGCTTTTTCGATAAAAGTCCAAGACTTGACAAAAGTGAGATGATTTCCAGTTCAGGTTTTTTTTTCTACTTGATTATTCACTTTTTTGAGAGTAAATAGTATATCTGAACAATGAACCGATCAACTGGTATACATTTGCATATCTTCTTTTTTTATAGTATGATCTGTGCATATCATTTGAAGCCTGAAGCCTACGTGAATTATAATAATCAGGAAGCACTTAAACACCTCATCTTATCGTGATGTATTTAAAATTTATAGTGATGAAATACCGATATGTTTGCAAAAGATTTTCATAGCATTTTTCCATTAGTAAACCTCTTGGAAGATTAATGGTTTTGAATCACCTATGAGGTCAATCCAAATTGAATGCACCGTGTACATTTCACAACTAACATTTCAAAATGTCAGCAAAAATGTTCAAGCTTCGATGAAATGAATCATTTCCCTTCAACTTCTCGGGGAAAACTTCCAGTTTACAGATAGACATCTTTTGCAGTTCACCTATACCCAAGAAGATGCTACTAACAGGGCACTTTGGTTCTGTGATTTTTTGACATTAAAATGACAGATTTTGAACTATTAGTTCTATGCTACAACACACATGATTTGAAGTCACCTCGGATTTCCGAGGTACAACTAAAAGATATACATTTATGTAGACAATAATGTGTTCATAGCACACGGTTGTCACATCAGCACAATCCTTTTCTATGTTCAGTGAACCGTTAAAATGGGGTAAAATCTCTAATTTGACATAAAAGTTAAAAATATTTCAAGTTGATTGGACTTCAACTTCATCAAAAACTATCTCGACCAAAAACATTAACCCGAAACGAGACAGATGGACGAACGGACGGATGGGCGGATGGATGAACGAACGAACGAACGAACAAACAAACGAACGAACGAACAAACGAACGAACGAACGAACGGACGAACGAACGTCCATAAATGGGGCATAACAATTGAGAATCCAAACAAGGAAGTTGTCAAATAGACAACAACACGACCAAAGAGCAGAAAAACAGCCGAAGGTTACTAATGTTTCTTCAACACATCGAGAAAATCCCGCACCCAAAGATGGGCCTTAGCAAGCCCCTAATCAGTCAATTACGTGTATTGACGTCATACATTACCCGAAACATTTAAATAAAATCAAAATTAAAATAAAACAAATAAGAATAACATAGACCAGAGACTTGGGACAGGCGC
Source organism: Mytilus galloprovincialis (assembly GCF_965363235.1). NCBI lineage: Eukaryota > Metazoa > Mollusca > Bivalvia > Mytilida > Mytilidae > Mytilus > Mytilus galloprovincialis. The sequence continues at coordinate 9,859,142 of NC_134838.1, forward strand.
AAAAGTACGGAGGGTTTAAACAGGTTTTGTGAGGTCTCAACCCTAAAATCTAGCCAATGTAGAATAAACAAACACACAGCAATACACACAGTTCAATCAGTTTAGAAAATTCCAAGTCCGATGTTGATAGGTAAGAAAAGAAACCGACATAAATTTACAAAGCACTACTTGCCGTTACCAGTGCCTTGATTTTGCGTCAATCGTCATTTCATTTGCGCCAAAGAAATCTTTCATTTGATCAACAATTTGGAGCCGGACCAGTAAATTTTCAGTCCACTGGTCCGGCTGGCCAGTACACAAAAAGCTTAAATTCTACCCCTGTGACCACAAACCATATTTCATTTGCGCCAATATTGCAAGTAAAAACTGACCGCGCTGAAGTACGTCCATTATTCATTTTTCATTATTCAAATTTCAATAATGAATAATGAAATAGTTCACTATTCAATGCTAAGGAATGAATATTGAATGATGACATAGTTTATGTTTCATTATTTAAGTGATGAATAGCCTCGCTAAACACCTTTGAAATGAGCTAGGTCCAATTCGAAACTTTTCCGTAGGGATGTGACGAAGAGTACCGAATGTGTGGTAGGAATTGAAAACTACGCTAAGGGACAACTTTAAACCTCTGTGATGGCCAGACGGGCCCAGATCCCAGAATTGTTTTAGGGGCGAATAGCCTCGGTAAACACCTTTGAAATAAGCTAGGTCCGGTTCGGAACTTTTCCGTAGGGATATGCCGAAGAGTATCGAATGTATGAACGTGTTGGATGAAGAATACGTAAATGGGCAACTCTGAACTTCCGTGGTGGCCAGACGGGCCCGGATCCCAGAAAAATATTTAAGTTGGAAATAGCCTGGGTCAATACTTTTGAAATGAGCTAGTTCCGGTTCGGAACTTTGCCGTAGGGATATGCGGAGCAGTACCGAATGTGAAGTAAATACGAAAAATTACGTTAAGGAGCATATTGGAACCTCTGTGGTGGCCAGACGGGCCTGACTGGATCCCAGGAAAATATTTAAGTGTAAATAGCCTGGGTTAATTTGATACCTTTAAAATGAACTAGGTCCGGTTTCGAAACTTTGACATTGGTATATGCCAAGGTATATCGAATGTGTGGTTGGAATGGAAAATACACATTGTCTTGATTAGGGGCTGACGGTAGCAGCAGTTCATTCCATTATTCAAAATAAGCTATTTCTAAATGTTCACGCGTATTTCGACATTTAAGTACGTCGGTACAGTACTCCTCTAATATGCGTTGCGGAACATATTGACTATATATATACCTTTTGTTCCTCTCTTAATAAGCTTTCAAATGAGGTATAAGGTATATCTGTAATTAGGGGCTGAAGGGTCACACCAGTCCATTCCATTATTCAAAATATCCATTTCATTTTTTCAAAATTGGCTGTTTCTTATATTTTCACGCGTATTTTGGCATTAAGGTCATTCGAAATCCTCCAATGGTCATTGCTGCACAATCAACTTGTTATATCTATAATCCGAGGGTGAAGAATAGCAAAGGTCCAGTGAAAATAAAAAAGACAACATAGAGTATTTTAATTTTTATATACATTATATGTTTTGGTATACATTTAAGCAAGGAATTTCTGTTAAAAATAGTTCGGAAAACCCACTAGTTTATCCTCCGAAACTCCGAAATAATTTAAATTAAAGATTTAAAGAGTGTTTTTATTTTTTGTTCTTATGATAATTTGAATATTTGTTAGATCCAAAAAGGGGGGGTCCGGGGGTTGGAACCCCCCTTTTTTTGGCCGATCAATGCATTTGAATGGGGACATATAGTTGGAACCCCCCCCTTTTGTCCTGGGTTGGGACCCCCCCCCCCTTTTAAAATGTCTGGATCCTCCCCTGATAATGGACGTACTTCAGTTAAACATTGGGTTGCGTCCATTGTCGTAGCAGCTATACATATATATAGATTTTTAATTCCTGAATGTTTTAGTAGCACAGCTGCTATACTATTTTTTTAGCATCTAGGCTATCTGAAAGTTCAGTAATCAAACATCTATATATGTAGCCCTAATTACATTAGCTGCTATAATATTGAAAGCAACACAGATAAATGATATAAAAGATGGAATTTCAATAAAAGAAACTGTCCTAGGTTATGGGGAGGGTAGGAATCATGTTTAACCCTGCCACATTCTGTGTGTGTGCCTATCCCAAGTAAGTAGCATGTAATTCAGTGGTTGCATGTCGTTTGTTGATGTGTCATATATTTGTTTTTCGTTAATTTTTGTACATAAAAAGGCCCATTAGTTTTCTCGTTTGAAATGTTTTACATTTGTCATTTCGGGGCCTTTTATAGCTGACCATATATATATATATATATGCGGTATGGGCTTGACTCGTTGTTGAAAGGCCGTAAGATATGGTGGGGGGGGGGGGGGTCTAGGATGACCTATAGTTATTTATGTCTGTGTCATTTGGTCCCTTGTGGAGTGTTGTCTTTGAAATGAGCTAGTTCCAATTCGGAACTTTTCCGTAGGGATGTGACGAAGAGTTCCGAATGTGTGGTAGGAATTGAAAACTACGCTAAGGGGCAACTTTGAACCTCTGTGATGGCCAGACGGGCCCAGATCCCAGAATTGTTTTAGGGGCGAATAGCCTGGTAAACACCTTTGAAATAAGCTAGGTCCGGTTCGGAACTTTGCCGTAGGGATATGCCGAAGGGTATCGAATGTATGAACGTGGTTGGATGAAGAATACGTAAATGGGCAACTCTGAACTTCTGTGGTGGCCAGACGGGCCCGGATCCCAGAAAAATATTTAAGTTGGAAATAGCCTGGGTCAATACTTTTGAAATGAGCTAGTTCCGGTTCGGAACTTTGCCGTAGGGATATGCCGAGCAGTACCGAATGTGAAGTAAATACGGAAAATTACGTTCAGGAGCATATTGGAACCTCTATGGTGGCCAGACGGGCCTGACTGGATCCCAGGAAAATATTTAAGTGTAAATAGCCTGGGTTAATTTGATACCTTTAAAATGAACTAGGTCCGGTTTCGAAACTTTTACATTGGTATATGCCAAGGTATATCGAATGTGTGGTTGGAATGGAAAATACACATTGTCTTGATTAGGGGCTGACGGTAGCAGCAGTTCATTCCATTATTCAAAATAAGCTATTTCTAAATGTTCACGCGTATTTCGACATTTAAGTTCGTCGGTACAGTACTCCTCTAATATGCGTTGCGGAACATATTGACTATATATATATACCTTTTGTTTCTCTCTTAATAAGCTTTCAAATGAGGTATAAGGTATATCTGTAATTAGGGGCTGAAGGGTCACACCAGTCCATTCCATTATTCAAAATATCCATTTCATTTTTCATAATTGGCTGTTTCTTATATTTTCACGCGTATTTTGGCATTAAGGTCATTCGAAATCCTCCAATGGTCATTGCTGCACAATCAACTTGTTATATCTATAATCCGAGGGTGAAGAATAGCAAAGGTCCAGTGAAAATAAAAAAGACAACGTAGAGTATTTTAATTTTTATATACATTATATGTTTTGGTATACATTTAAGCAAGGAATTTCTGTTAAAAATAGTTCGGAAAACCCACTAGTTTATCCTCCGAAACTCCGAAATAATTTAAATTAAAGATTTAAAGAGTGTTTTTATTTTTTGTTCTTATGATAATTTGAATATTCGTTAGATCCAAAAGGGGGGGGGGGGGTTCCGGGGGTTGGAACCCCTCCCCTTTTTTTGGCCGATCAATGCATTTGAATGGGGACATATAGTTGGAAACCCCCCTTTTGTCCTGGGTTAGGACCCCCCCCCCTTTTAAAATGTCTGGTTCGCCCCTGATAATGGACGTACTTCGTTAAACATTGGGTTGCGTCCATTGTCGTAGCAGCTATACATATATATAGATTTTTAATTCCTGAATGTGTTGGTAGCCCAGCTGCTATACTATCTATTTTTTTTAGCATCTAGGCTATCTGAAAGTTCAGTAATCAAACATCTATATATGTAGCCCTAATTGCATTAGCTGCTATACTATTGAAAGCAACACAGATAAATGATATAAAAGATGGAATTTCAAATGGGGAGGGTAGGAATCATGTTTAACCCTGCCACATTCTGTATGTGTGTGCCTATCCCAAGTAAGTAGCATGTAATTCAGTGGTTGCATGTCGTTTGTTGATGTGTCATATATTTGTTTTTCGTTAATTTTTGTACATAAAAAGGCCCATTAGTTTTCTCGTTTGAAATGTATTACATTTGTCATTTCGGGGCCTTTTATAGCTGACCATATATATATATATATATAAATATGCGGTATGGGCTTGACTCGTTGTTGAAAGGCCGTAGGATATGGTGGGGGGGGGGGGGGGGGGGGGGGGTCTAGGATGACCTATAGTTATTTATGTCTGTGTCATTTGGTCCCTTGTGGAGTGTTGTCTTATTGGCAATCATACCCTATCTTCTTTTGTTTAATTTTAATAATAAAGTCAGTTTAAGTCAAAAATCAGTCATTCATCTATGTCTTAATTAGGACCTTATTTAGGGTGGTCTTATATAATAGAACTTTCGTTTACCTAGTCTCGATCACCCAGACGCATTATGAATATAGCGTCTGGATTTTTGTGTCTTTGGATTTCGTTCATAGATGGCGTTTTAAAATTAGGTTATGACCTTGACTACATGTTCCCGGAAGGAAAAACTTCAGGAATATGGACGATAACATGCGGCAGTGGTTGACCAGAGTTGATCAGAGTTGTGAGGTTCAGTGTAAAATGAAACGTTTAAACAGCATGGAAACTAGACAATTAACTTATCAAGGTTCATGTTTACGAATGTCTCTTTTAATAGGATAGGGAAAAGGTAGTTTTTTAACACATAACTCAGAAAAGGGGGGGGGGGGGGTGCAAACTTATCCTTGGTTGTTACAACCTACTGTTTTTGTACACCTTTATGCAACCAAGGATTAGTTTGCAAAATCATAACAACCAGAGGCGGATTTAGGGGGGGGGCCTGGCCTCCCCTTTTTGAGAAAAAAAATTGGTTGCTTATATAGGGAATCATTGAAGCGTGACTGGAGCGGGCCCCCTCTTAGGTCAGTCAGTGAGCCCCCACTTTGAAAATTTCTGGATCCGCCACTGACAACTAGTATCATAAAAATAAAATATTTGACAGTTTGTATTAGGTTTGTAGTTATTTTACCTCATGCATCGATCAATGAAATCTGAGACAACACAGTAATCTCAGCTGAAATCTCAATATAAAAAAAACCCAAAACTACCAAAACATTTGACTCTTGAGTTATACTGCAAATCACAAGGATATTTAATATGACTAATCTGCAGTAAGCACCAAGAATTGATGCTTAAAGGGAAGTCCCTTCTTGTACTTTATGCAGATGAGTCAAACTCCTAAATTATTTAAAATATATTTTAAAAGCATATTTTTAAGATTATAGATTCTGTGTCCAACCAGCAAAGATCATCAAGGGACGGTGCAAGAGAATATGAAATTCTTCTTACAATAAGACAATTTATCCTCATGCTATATGGATTATGCCATTTAGAATTTAGAATGCACTTAATGAAACTAACAATTAAACAAATACAGATTTACCGTTGTAACAATTGTTGATTGCCATAACAGGCTGATTAGTATTGAGAATGAAATAAATAATATGACCAACAGAATACAGTATATTATAACTATCTATAATCTATGTACATTGTAATCTATGCATAAAGTATCTGCATTGAGTTGCATCTGAAATAGTAAAATACTGACATATTATATCTTTTCCAGGTCAGTTATCTGTATTGAATGGCTGGAGAATACAAACCTAGTACAAATGTATATAGGGAAACGAAGAGGCCTCACATATAACTGACTGTCATTGGGTAATTTTATTATTAATAAAAAATTGAGAATGGAAATGGGGAATGTGTCAAAGAGACAACAACCTGACCAAAGAGCAGAAAACAGCCAAAGACCACCAATGGATCTACAAAACACTGAGAAAATCACGCACACAGAGGCATGCTTCAGCTGCCACCTTAACAAAAATGTGTACTACTCCTGGTAACATGGGGTCAAGGTGATAATGAATGTTATACTAGACTCCGAAATATATAAATGAACTAAAATTAAATATCATACAAGACTAACAAAGGCCAGAGGCTCCTGACTTGGGACATGCGAAAAAATGTGTAGGGGTTAAACATGTTTTGCAAGATCTCAACCTATCCAGCTAGCCATTGTAGAAAAACAAAAACAATAGGCACATTAAATCTCAGTTTAAAGAAGTCATATTTAGTCCTATGTCAAAATAGGAAACAAACCAAACTAAGCAAAATGACGATGAAAAAGTTTACAAAGGACTACTAGCAGTTACTGACATGTTCCTCTGACATATGTGAACTTAACTTTAAATGTCATACACTATATGCATGATATGTTTTATCACTTTTTGACTTTTTTTTTTTTAGCATATGAAATATATCTTGAATATATTGTACCAATGGTTTTTTTAAGAATATTTTTTTGGCACCCTAATACCGGTACGACATGAATTATCAATAAGAAAAATAATTTCATTGGTTTTATTCCGATACAGATACATGAAGTCAGACTAAATGTTTTTGAACCTTGCATATCTACTTGAACTTGTTTCTTAGTTTTGCAAAATTACTTTATTCAGTAAAATTTCTAAACAAATGTATAGTTTTGTAGACATTGGCCTCACACAAATTGCATTTTATTAAACTTGAGCTAATTATATTTCAGCAAAAGGCTTTGCAGCCATACAAAACATGTATTTCATCTTGGAAGAAAAAGAACAACAGTCCTGATGATGGTGACAGGTCAAATTAATCTACCAGGTAACACATACACAACATATTGTTTTAAGGCTTTTCCATTTAAACATACATGCATGCATATTGGGACCAGGGAAGACACTTAGAGATCCAAAGTTATAATGTGGGGTGGGGTTAATTGCAATGAAAATGTTAGTGAAATTCTCAATTGGCTTCTATCAGTTGATTATTGATTAAGTATAAATTTAACTTTATTAGCTATAGTTGAAAAATCTACTTTTTTCATCTGTTATATTTATCCTTCCATGGATGGGCACTTGTTGTTTAACTTACATACATTATTGTTATGTTAGTTTAGTAAAGTATAATAATGGATTAAACCCAGATTTTAGTTAAATATAGCCTCCTTTTGTTGTGCTTGATATCCTGAATTTTTTTTATATTAAGATAAGTAAGTTAACACTTATAGATATTCTCCATCAAATATAATATTTTTTTACAACCAGTATATATTTTAAATGGAACGTCAGAAAGCGAGAGTAAAAAAAAAAACAATTCACAAAAACAGAAAAATTGAAACAAATGCATGACATAGATGTGTTGAAAAACAAAAGGAATGTTTCTCTGTTTAAGAGTTATTGTATGGACTACAAACACAATACAACCCTCTTAAAACCCAGGTTATATCAGGTGTTAAAAGTGAACATACACTGCTTGTATATGATTTATAGTTCATAACAGTCTCATTCTGTAACTCTGTCAAATTAGCCATACTTGGTATAGAATAAAGATTATTTGTACACAATGATTTTCAATGTAAAGTTTCACATAGGAAAATAACTTTGTATAATTTTCATATGTCTGTTTCCTGTAAACTAGTAACGATTACCAGTATAGTTGTATAGTTCTGAGCATTTTGTCAAACATATAAACTTGTAATAATATTCCCTGAACATTTGGTACAGGATTGTGGGTAAAACTCTTAAAATATAAATATTTCTGTAACAATTGTACATGTAATAACAATTAGCCACTTCATGATATCCATTACCAAAAATGTTGTATAGTCTGATTATAACCACAGAATTTACTTTGCTTTTCAGATACTAGTGAAGAAATAAAGAAACAAGAGTAGACACCATTTGACCAACTGTGCTTACAATACTTGTGCAATAGTTGTAATTGATGTCCATACTACATTGTAGTGTCATACATGTATGATAATACATTACAGCATCCATAGAATTATCATCTTGGTCGTCAATGCCTCTCATTTCTTAATAAATTGCATTTGTTATTTTGGTTGTATGATTTTCTAAAAAGACTTTTTTGTTATTAATGGAGTAGAATGTTGAAAAAACAAATGACAAAGATCATTGCTGAATGTCAAGTACAAGTATTTTTTTAAAGTTTAAATAGACAATTGGTATGGTGTTTGAGTGATTTTAAATAGATATTTCTTATTTGTTTCCAGTACATTAATAAGCACTTTATCACACAATCAGTGGCAGATCCAAAAATTTTCATAAGTTGGGGCCCACTGACTGCCTAAGAGGGGGTCTGGCCCACTCCAGTCATGCTTCAGTGATTCCCTATATAATCAACCAAATTTCTTTCCAAAAAAGGGGAAGCCAGGGGCCCCTGGCCCCCTCTAAATCCGCCTCTGACAATACCATGAAAATAAATTAGCTGTAGCTATTTGTTGTATTTCGTTTTACATTGTTTATTTCTGACATAAAACCCGCTTAAAAAATACAATTTGAAACTAGAAACACTTATCCTAAAAATTGCATTTTAATATTAAAACCAAAGAGAATGAAGAAAGAACACTATCGAGTGTACCTTAATATGATTCTGAAAAGTAATCATTACATTGAATGCTTATAATTATAATGAGATATGGTATGATTGCCACTGAGATTTATATCCACCAGAGTTCAAATATTGTGCATTCAATTTGTAGGTCACCTTTCAACCTTCAACAATGACCAAAATCCATAGCCTATAGTAAGCTTTAAAATGCTCTAACATGGCAAAAAACATTGTTAATCTAACTGATATTTCTAAATTACTGAATGTTCAATTGTTATGATGGAGAAAATAAGTGGCATTACAGTTTATCATGTTTATGTCATGGACACAAAGACCATCTAGGAGTTTTGCAAATGCCTACTTTGGACAGTCAAACGACAAGTAGGAATAAAAAAATCTACTTTAATGTTGAATATATTAAATTGATAATAGATATGGGGAATGTGTCAAAGAGACAATTAAGTAGAAGAAAACAGCCAAAGGACACCAATGCTTCTTATCACAGCAAAGAAAATCCAGCTCCCTCAGGCAGGCTTTAGCTGAACTCTAAAACAAAATGTGTACTAGTTCAGTGAAAATAGATGTCATACAAAACTTCAAAACATAAATGAACTAAGATTGAAAGTCCTACAAGGCTATTTAACATGCATAAAAATAAGAAGATGAGTATAAAAAAGATGTGATATAATTTCCAATGAAAAACTATAGATTACTGTACAGCCTTCAACAATGAGCAAAACCCATACAACGTAATACAAATATACAGTTTTAAAAAGATGAAGGAAAAACAAACGACAACCACTGAATTAGAGGCTGTTGCCTTGGGACAGGCACATATATACATACATACAGAATGTGGTTGGGTTAAACATGTTAGTGGTATCCCAACCCGCCCCCCATACCTAGGACAGTGGTGTAACAGTACAACATAAGAACGAACTATAAAAAAATCAGTTGAAAAAGGCTAGTCATCAGATGGATACAATTAGAAATACTACATAGAGTGGACGTGGCCGGGTACTTGTATATCCCAACAACAAAGGTACATTTGAGTATGATTGCCAATGAGACAACTCAATCAAAGTTCAAATCAAGTGGATGTTATCAATTATAGGCAACTGTACAGTCTTCAAAAATGAGTAAAACCCATATATAGTCTGCTGTTAAAGGCCCAGACATAAATTATATGAACAATTCAACGGCCTAATTTATTACAAAACAAAAAATATCGAAAATTAAAAATTACATGCATGAACCAACAACAACCACTGAACTAAAGCTTAAGGCATAACACTGTACAAGGGTTAAATAATACTATTAATTTGAAAGCATGCCTTTATTTGTAAATACCCAGCTATCTATCTAATTGCCAACTGCAGAAATTGTAATATTTCATAAAAGGCTATCAGGAACTATGATACTGAAAATATATGGTTTTTGGTAGGGTTTGTGTTGCTTTCTTTAGTTTTTGTTGTTGCGTTGTGTCCTTCTTTATGACTATAAATACTAGGAAAAAGAAATAACCTAGTAAACTGAATTAGTAAGTCTATCAAGCCTCAAATCCTTGTTGTTAGGGTATATTAAGAAAATAAAATTGCAATGAATAACAATACAGTAGAAAGTAGGTCAACAAACACTATCTCGATGTGGCTATATATGTATGTAGATTTATGTTAAATTGAAGGGCATGTAAATAAAATAATCAGATTTTCCTGTTCTTTTAGTTGTAACCATTCACAGCAAAAAATATCTGGTGAAATTCTGTTGATTGATGTGCAACTCAGTATATTATATAAAGGCATACGACTACAATTCACACATATGCACAGTACATAAAATCATGAGTTACTTAATCCTGCAAAAATCCATAGAGAATATTGACAGCGATCGATCAATGCAATACTGCTTTGCTCTACAAAATAAAACAAATTTATTATACATTAAATATTGAATCACCTGAGTAAAAAATTGTCTATAATAATAGTCTGAGGTCTTACTCAATAAAATTGGGGGCTAGGATGAAATTTGAAAAAAATAGGCAGGACAGGAGTTTTGATTAAAAAAAAAAGGCAGGATGAGACATTTGCAAAAAAAAAAAGTCAGGACGGCAATTTAGGTAAAAAAAAGGCAGGATAAACTAAAAAAAAAAGACAGGACCGAACAGAGTGAAAAATAAAAATTCAGGACAGATATTACAGCTAAAAAAAAATTCAGGACAAAATTTTCATCTTAGCCCCCCCCCCCCCCCCCCCATAAAAATCAAATGGTAGCTTCCTAAGGGATAGTCATGCAATTGAGGGGTTGTTCCTAACCTGTTGGAGGCAATGTCTTTTTAATACAATTATTAAATTAAAATTATTTTGAAACTCAGATCACAGGGGTTTGTTTCAAACCCTGTGCTCAGATGTTCAACTGTTCAATAAATTTATGTTGCGCGACTTTACTGTTTTTGCTTTTAAACCTATCAACTATAACCTACAATTCACCTACTGCCTTTTGACAACACATTAATTACACCATGACCCTTTAACACGTATATGCTAGCTGCATGTTGATGTTCTGTGGTTGAAGTCGATAAAAAACAAGCACTCATGGAGGCTGCCATTTTGGATGTTGTGGGTCAAACTATCATTTCGGATACTATCGTTACTTTTCATAGGGTCTACGAATAATCCAAAATGTTCCGAGTCTCTGACAGAAATCTGTCATAAGAATTTTTACCATTGCGAAAACCCAGACGTTTGATTTGTAAAATTCAAGCGTCTGGGTAATCGAGACTATCGTTTACCTGACTTAGAAATAAGATGTGTCCTAAGACCATCCTAAGACATGTTCTATAGTTCTAGGATAGCTTCGTTGACACGGACCCAACAGATATATCATAAGATATGTCTTAGGACACTATTTAGGATGGTCTTAAGGTGTATCTGAGACATCTCTAAACTGTCAAAACTATCTTAGGACAAACATATATACGATGGTGCTACGACCGTCATAACACATTTATAAGATTCGTAAAATATGTAGAGAATGAAATTAAATGTGTTTAATGTAGTTTGATAAATACTTAAAGGGTGGATAAAATATACACAAATACCGACTGAAGGCCATATTTTTGTTGACTTAATTTCAAAAACCATAAATTACCCATCGAGATAGGGAGATGGACAAATATTCAGAGAGATAGACGAATTTGTAAATTATGTAACTCTAAAGATCTTGGAGATGAGTACCATTATATTATGATGTGCACAGAGATGTCAGAAAAAAGAAACGAATGTATTGATAAAAAATATGTAAATCGTCCAAATATAATTATGTTTAAGAAAATTATGAATTTAAATATAAAATCTAAATTGAGAAAGCTGTGTACTTTCATTAGATTTATAAATTCCCATGTGTGCCCTCCTGGCTAAATACTATCAGTATAATTGTAAATAGTGTACATATTTTGCTCTATGTATTCATGTATTTATGTCTACATATTATTGATGTCATGTAGTGTCTGTATACCATTGTAATTGCAAAGGTTTGACAGAATAAAGATATATATAGGAATATCCTTAGACACAATTATATATCTTAACTTTAGGACATAATTGTAACTTATAAAACTTCCGTTAACTCAGCACTAAGACGGGGGGGGGGGGGGGGGGGGGGGGGTGGGGCTAAGACGTGTCATAAGACCATCCGAAGCCGGAGAGTGACTGAACTTAAATAATACGTTAAATTCATCAAACAAATTGTGACAAAACTTCATAAAGGGAACGACCATTTAATTTTCCTAATTAGATAACAAAAAATGTTTTGGGCAAGCTGGTTTTGAAGTTAAATGGTTGCTCGGAGTCCACGACTTTATACAACATGACTAACTAGAACAAAGTCGTTTTAATACTAAAATTAAATTAAAAAGGTATATGTTATTCTTCGTGCAAACACCGGACGAATTCTTTTTTATATTGAATTAAAGGGCACATGAAGAGTAAATTTAAGTAATTATTCGTTGATTTTGATAATTGAAAAAAAGAAAAGCAATACATGAACCTAAGACCGCTGACTGTCGGGTCACCAAAAGATTGTTGCTGAATTTGTGTTTGCTTTTGAATTGAAATAATTGACTGTGAAAAGAAGAAGCCAGTTGAAAGTATATATTTACAGCTTCTATTTGAATAGCTATTTTAAAGCTCGACTATTATATATGCACATATTTTTTCTCTCGATTATAACCCTTTGGCAATCCTACTAACCAGATGACTTATGCAAATTGCACAAACCTATCGCAATATTTTATGCACTCAGTTTGCTTTATAATCTGGAATTCAGGATGCATTTATTTTATCTATCATATCCGACTCGTATTTGAGGCTGTCTTTACTCATGTTAGACGTTGTATGCGGTGAAACCTGTGGCATGCAATTGATTGGGACCTCTTATGAAGAGACTTATTTTGGTCTCATAAAACATCTCAAACTTTAAGGATTTCCTGATTTTACTTAAATCAATTCAAACATTCTACAGGGAAACTTAGTTTTGCCGAAGAATTTCTTAATTCAGAAGTTTATAAACCTGTGCAAAAGTATATAAAAAGGTATGTAGATATAAAAAGATACCAGAATTAAAATGATGTACGCCAGACACGAGTTAAGTCTACAAAAAAAGCATCAGTGACGCTCGAATGAAAAAAGTTAAAAGGCTAAATACATTACAAAGTTAAGGAATCTATTCCTTGGGTAGACCATCCTTAGCTTTTCGAAAAGGTCAAAGTTTATAATAGGACAGTGACTCAAAAAAGAAACAAAAGAGAAACAACTCGAGGTTAGAATACCGTTAGTAATGATCGTGCTTGAAAGTCATATGTAAAGCTCTTTCTGCCGTGTCCTGAATTTAGATAACAAAAACGAAAATAAGCTTTCACGAGTGAATTTAATAGTATTGCATGCAAGTAGTATTTTAGCGCACGAAATAGTAAATAGAAAGCTCAGGAAAAGAATACACATCAGGGGCGGATCCAGCCATTTAAAAAAAAAGGACAAAAGGGGGGGTTCCAATTACATGTCCCCATTCAAATGCATTGATCGTCCAAAAAAAGGGGGGTTCCAACCCCCGGAACCCCCCTCTGGATCCGCGCCTGTACATTTGCGTCATCACATATCTTAATCTAATAGTTGAATTCGAATGTCAAACGGCCTACACTAAATGTTTCGACTCAGGATTCATTGACATTTTATCCGGAATTTGTGAGAACGCAAACCGATAGTGTGCTTTTGAAATGTGATCTATAATGTGAATGAATCAAGACGTGTAGGATAGTTGGTCAACACAATGAATACAATTTTCAAAACCGTACCATAGTACAAATATGTAGATGCTATAAGGTTAAACTATTAAAACAAACAAACAAAAATTGAATTAAAATTTTATAATAAACTAACGTTACGGTCAGTAATTTTTTTTTCAAATTCTTTTGAATATATATAATATCAATAAACACGAACGTCAAGTATTTACGGATGGACATTTTATTTATCGAATGAATCTACTTTTAAAATCTAACATTCCACTATGTGAATATATTACTATACAAAATATAAGCAAAGACTTCTAAATCCATACTAAAACAGTATAAAATAATCAACATTATGGTTGTAATTAAATTTTATTGTGATTATTGTAAATTATTTTTGCGGTTGTTGTGAGCTGCAAGGATTTAAAATCATGCTTTATGAATTGAAAACACACAAGTATTTTTGTTCACGACCGTTTAAAATTTAAATATTTAATAAATTTATTTTACTTTCCGTTTTATGGATATAAATATTATAATACAAAAAAATAAATAATAATTACTCATAAAACCCGGCTAAATACTAAAATGGTATGAAATAATTAACGTAGAAATATAATGATTATTGTTTATAAACATTTTTTGTAGGATGCAAGAATTTATTTGGATTTAATTTTTATGTTTCCTTTACTATAAGTTCAGGGACGGATCCAGCCATTTTAAAAGGGGGGGGGGTCCTAACCCAGGACAAAAGGGGGGAGGGGTTCCAGTCACATGTTCCCATTCAAATACATTGATCGTAAAAAAAAGGGGGGTTCCAACCCCCGGACCCCCCCCCCCCTCTGGATCCGCGCCTGAAGTTATATGGTTCGCTACTGACCCCATACGGATCCATAGAGGGTTAGTAAAATCCATAGGGGATGAGGCCAGAGGCCGAGTCCCCTGCTATGAGGTCCCCTGTGAATTTTATTCACCCTCTATGGATCCGTAGGGGGTCAGTAGTTAACCGTATAACGAATTTATCGGACGCTGGACTTTTTTCTGCGGCGTTTTGTTGAAAAATAAACAATGAAACACAACAACATTAATAGATGACGTCGCCATTAACGCGTCATGAACCCCATATGAAACTTACTAACCCCATACTAGACTGGTTCGCCTGTTTAGATCAATGTGCATATTACATATTTCATATATTAAATTCTTTTGATAAGAATATTATCTTTCTGTTTTCCGATCTAAAATTAACATTTTAAACAGAATGTTCTATCCCAGGTTAAATAACAACATATCTGTACTTTATTTATAGGCATTAGCTTTCACAGTTTAAAACATTTATTAGTATAAATTGCAATAATTTTCAATATCTCTAGGTTTTCTTGAATAAAAAAAAACAATTAATTTTGGCACTTGCGCTGAACTTTTAGAACTCATATATAATATATGATATCATAGCTGACAGGTATCTGGTTTTCCCAGGGATTTTCACTTCTACGAACGCCATTGATATCATCGCTGCTACGTTTGGATAACTAAAAAAAACCAAACAAACATGCAAGGGTGAGTTAAATCTATTTTCAATCTTTACAGTTTAATTTACAGGTATTTCATTTATTATAATTTCATCTTCTTTTGAAACAGAAAACCAAACTGAATAAACAGTGTAACCAGTGATGAATGATCATTGTCAAAATTGAGTTCAGTATTTTCAGGGGTTTACGTTTTGCAGGACACAATGTATTTTATTTCTCCACTATAAACGATTTGTTTTCTTCTGGAGAATTCAAATCTATGTACCAGTAAACGTACCACGCGACGTCTACAAATAAGTCGCCTTAAAGGCTTTCAAAATGAGCTCTTAATTACTGATTCAAATATGTTTCAAGCATTCATTTATTCTAACAGTAAGCATGGTATAACTTTTGTCAAACTGCCGTCTATATATAAATATTTAAAGACTTAGTTATCAATGTGGTATGAGTACCAATGAGACAACTCTCCATCCGAATTAACAATTTATAAAAGTAAACCATAATAGGTCAAAGGTACGGCCTTCAACACGGAGCCTTGGCTCACCGTGACCTAACAACAAGCTATAAATGGCCCCACAATTACTAGTGTGAAACCATTCAACCGGGAAAACCAACGGTCTAATTTAATTTGACTCGATATAAAAAAAAAAAAAAAGCAATTCAGCGGTGATTTATTAGTTAGCCGACCGTGCGAGGGCTGTACAGCCAGTCAAGGCTCGAGAGTCAAGGTCGTTAAAAACTTCCATTTGTTGTGATTCATCATGGCAAGACATTAATTTTCACTGACAGCTATAGGAGGGGTCCAGCTCAAATCATGCTCAAGTGATTCCGGCCCTATATCATATTATATACCCCACCCCCACCCCATTTGATCCGTCCGTGCAATTGGGTACTCCTCATTAGAGATTCATGGATCGTTTGGTAGTCTTTGGTCAGGTGGTCGGTTCAAATCCATTTTTCTATGGTTCACTAAGGACTAAGAATTGAACAGGTGGAACAACAGTGTAAATACTATAAGCAGTGGCAGATCCAGAACTTTTTCCTAAAAGGGGGGGGGGGGCGCTGACTGACCTAAAAGGGGGGGCACTCCAGTCATGCTTCAATGATTCCCTATATAATCAACCAAATTTTTCCCAGGAAAGGGGGGCCCGGCCCCCCCCCCCCCCCCACTGGATCCGCCTATGATAAGGACGCATCTAAATTACAAATTAAATAGAAACATTGTTTTGGAAGCACCGAACCGTGGGTCAACCGTCTCAGGAACACCGGCCTGACTTCAGGAAAGATCGGAGATCCGTCAACCTTGCTTCGGAAGTTGGTCGTCTTATTAGTCGACAGGAGAGTTATTTCCCTTTTAAAGTATTTTCTGAAGTTCTGGTGGTGGATATATTCCCTGAATTACCATTTTTGCAGTTATCGGTAAAGTTTACTTTAATTTTTTAATGAAGCGTTCATAATAATTGTTAAATAAAACCCAAATGAATATTATAAGTCCAAATTAGTCTCCCGTCTGTTGCATTATATCTTATATCAGATCATGGCGGGACAATCCGGGACTTTCTCCCGGTCCTACTTAAAAGCGCCCGGAAGCGCCCGAGAGCGCCCGGGAATAGAAAAAGCGCCCGTGGAAAGGAAAAAGCGCCCTGGGAAGGAAAATTAGCGCCCGGGAGAATAAAATAATAATATTTTTCCTTAAAAAGAATAAATAATCATTGCTTGTTTTGTCCTTATAATATAAATGCATGTGGATATGATGCCTGAAGTCTAATATTTTTGCAACTGCATGCCATCGTCATGGTGAACACTTTTTTATGCAGATACTGATATACATTTATTATATCTTTTTTATGAATCTAAAACTGTTTCCATGGCTATGCTTATCAGGGTTTTAATGCTTATTTTTAAATTTAAACCAAAACCCTGCCTTTTACCCCCTTGTTTTAACTAACTTTATTTGCTGATGTATTATGTGTAACTCTTTTAATTTTGATTAAATTAATTTTTGTCTGTGAAATTTAAGAGTTCCAAATGGTGAAGTTGAAATCATGCCTTCGTAAATTTTACTGACGGACGCCATCACGAGTTGGTTGACCGTTATGGAATAACCGTTTCACAAATGATATCGCATATGTTCCTTACGTCGTAACTACAATCCCCTTCCCTTTCATGAATATGACCTACTGAATTAGACTATTTACCGGATTTGTAATCACATAAGCAACACGACGGGTGCCACATGTGGAGCAGGATCTGCTTACCCTTTCGGAGCACCTGAGATCACCCCTAGTTTTTCGGTGGGGTTTGTGTTGTTTATTCTTTAGTTTTCTATGTTGTGTCGTGTGTACCATTGTTTTTCTGTTTGTCTTTTTCATTTTTAGCCATGGCGTTGTCAGTTTGTTTTAGATTTATGAGTTTGACTGTCCCTTTGGTATCTTTCGTCCCTCTTTTAAGTAGTTTTTTTTTACATTTTTCATTTTGATATCATTTTTGATACATGCCTTTGATGTCTTACATTTTATTAATCTTCCGCATAAACTGTGATCCATTATAATCAGTCTATTCATAAATTATATTATTGTTAAAATTGAAACATTCATAGATATAGGAAGATGTGGTGTGAGTGCCAATGAGACAACTCTCCATACAAATAACAATTTAAAAAGTAAACCATTATAGGTTAAAGTACGGCCTTCAACACGGAGACTTAGCTCACACCGAACAACAAGCTATAAAGGGCCCCAAAATTACTAGTGTAAAATCATTATTACAAATATCTATTATCTGAATTTGAAAATTACTTGTCTAAAATTAAAAAAAAATAATGTGCATAACTTATTTCATCAACACAAAGTTGTCTCAAGCCAATAAAATATATTTTCCCCGGGCGCCTTTTCTTTTTTCCGGGAGCATTTTATTAGGACCCCTTTCTCCAAGTCCAAGCACAGCCACTGGGCTGTCTTCTTTACGGGACCTGACGAGGTTTGACTGTCAATGGCTGTCACTAGTCTGATTCATTGCTCAAAAGGGACTCGTTAGTGAATGATTACTAGCAATAAGTAGTTTCAAGGTAGACATTGTGTCTGGCGGATATAGGTGTTTATCCAGTTCACTCCGTATCACTACAGTCTACAGGTTTGTTCGCGGAAACAGTGGGAACAAAATTAAAATGTTTATAGCAATATAACACTTAACAAACTTGATTACAAAATAATTCAAACCAAACAAAAAAGGGTGTAAACATTTAGGGTGCAAACAGACTTTGGGTGCCAGTGGCTGATCCAGAAATTTTCATAAGTGGGGGCCCACTGGCTGCCTAAGAGGGGGACGGTTGCTTCACGCTTCAGTGAATCCCTATATAAGCAACCAAATTATTTTCTCACAAATCCATCTCTGGGTGCAAATGTGTAGCCTGTAATATATATAGGGTTGGGAAGTGAAAGGGTGCTATAATTTACAAACATGAATAGTCTAACGAACATGTTTTTTGCAAACTGACCTGGATTCACTTTTTTTCGAGTGTAGACCAGGTATTTCAAGGGAACTGCTGTCTCCTTTGTGATTTTGGGGCCTTCTTATACGGCGACATGTATGGCCGATTAAAATTAATTGATAGATTTTCATCCCCGTCTGCCCCTCTGAAATCATCCCGCCCCAATTTTTAGCTCACCTGGCCTAAAGGGCCAAGTGAGCTTTTCCCATCACTTTGCGTCCGGCGTCGTCCGTCGTCCGTCGTCGTTAACTTTTACAAAAATCTCCTCTGAAACTGCTGGGCCAAATTAAACCAAACTTGGCCACAATCATCATTGGGGTATCTAGTTTAAAAAATGTGTGGCGTGACCCCGCCAACCAACCAAGATGGCCGCCATGGCTAAAAAAAGAACATAGGGGTAAAATGCAGTTTTTGGCTTATAACTCAAAAACCAAAGCATTTAGAGCAAATCTGACAGGGGTAAAATTGTTTATCAGGTCAAGATCTATCTGCCCTGAAATTTTCAGATAAATCAGACAACCCGTTGTTGGGTTGCTGCCCCAAAATTGGTCATTTTAAGGAAATTTCACCGTTTTTGGTTATTATCTTGAATATAATTATAGATAGAGATAAACTGTAAATAGCAATAATGTTCAGCAAAGTAAGATCTACAAAAAAGTCAACATGACCAAAATGGTCAGTTGACCCCCTTAAGGAGTTATTGCCCTTTATAGTAATTTTTTGTCAATTTTTCGTGAAGTTTTGTTATCTTGTACAAAAATCTTCACCTCTGAAACTACTGAGACAAATTTAACCAAACTTGTCCACAATCATCATTAGGGTATCTAGTTTAAAAAATGTGTGGCGTGACCCGGCCAACCAACCAAGATGGCCGCCACAGCTAAAAATAGAACATAGGGGTAAAATGCAGTTTTTGGCTTATGACTCAAAAACCAAAGCATTTAGAGCTAATCTGATTGGAATAAAATTGATTGTCAGGTCAAGATCTATCTGCCCTGAAATTTTCAGATGAATCGGACAACCTTTTGTTGGGTTGCTGCCCCTGAATTGGTAACTTTAAGGAAATTTTGCTGTTTTTTGTTATTATCTTGAATATTATTATAGATAGAGATAAACTGTAAACAGCAATAATGTTGAGCAAAGTAAGATTTACAAATAAGTCAACATGATTGAAATGGTCAGTTAACCCCTTTAGGAGTTATTGCCCTTTATAGTCAATTTTTAACCATTTTTCGTAAATCTTAGTTATCTTTTACAAAAATCTTCTCCTCTGAAACTACTGGGCCAAGTTCATTATAAATAGAGATAATTGTAAGCAGTAAGAATGTTCAGCAAAAGTAAGATGTACAAACAAACACATCAACATCACAAAAACACAATTTTGTCATGAATCCATCTGCGTCCTTTGTTTAATATTCACATAGACCAAGGTGAGCGACACAGGCTCTTTAGAGCCTCTAGTTTTTATATTTGAAAATATATGATTTCCGGATTTTGTTCATTTCCATTACCAGTAACCATCAATAATTTCGTTTCATTCAAAACTTCCTGTTTCAACTAGATTATTGTATTTCTTCGAGTAATTTAAAATGATTCTACAGATCTATGATGACAACATCATCTACCGAAAATAGAGATTGATTACGGGAAGGGCATAACATATTCGGCTTACGATTAATATGCTGTTTCCAAGAATGCAAATTGCTGTATGACACAAATTTTTAGGATTAGAAAAACAGGGATTTTTTTATTGATACTGTACAATGTCAATGACTTAATTTGTGTCAGGAATTTTGGACTGAATTTCAGAATGATATCCAAAGCGCAAGAATCGTGGAACTCATTCATTGGTACAAAAAGGACTGACTTAAAAAAATTGACTCAAGCACGAACTTATTAGATTTTTTTACTGTATATTGAGTTCAAAAAGTCGGCAAACAGACTATGCGGTATGGGCTTTGCTCATTGTTGAAGGCTGTAAGGTGACCTATAGTTATTAATGTCTGTGTCATTTTGGTCTCTTGTGGACAGTTGTCTCATTGGCAATCAAACCACATCTTCTGTTTAACTTTTATATACACCTACATGTAGATTTTTTTACCCACAGCTATTGATTTCTGTTGACAAACAGCAAACACCCTCTGTCCCAATACCTTCAATTAGGGTTATTAAACACTTCTTTTTGTTAAGTTCATGTTTTACATTGTTGCTAGCCTATGTTTGCATCATGCATAAGAATCTTTTTTAAAGCACAAACCCTTTTATTTTCAACACTTGTTTGTGGTTTCATTTTATTCTGTACTCATAATTCTTGTGCTGCATACCAATGCATATTTGCTTCATACAAGAAAGCAAAATTAATTTGGTGTAGTGGTGCAGCTGAAGAGAGCATTTCTACACATTTTCACATGGTTTTGTCGTTTAATGAAAATAGGTTTCTAAAGCGACAATAACATCATGTAGAACAATGGTTGCCAATGAATAAGAGATATATATATATTAAGAATTATGTGTGAGGCAGTCCCCCCCCCCACCCCATTTAAAAAAAAAATTTGGATGAAAATCTACTAATTAAATTAAGTTGGCCTATATACATGTAGCTAACTATATGCAGTATGGGCTTTGCTCAATGTTGAAGGTCGTATGGTGACTTATAGTTGTTAATTACTGTTTTTATTTGGTCTCTATTGGAGATTTGTATCATTGGCAATTATACCACATCTTCTTTATATTTGTGATTATAAAAGTCTTATTATCATGACTTCATCTTTTTATAGGCTTGTAAATTTTTTTACGGGAAGTATAATTTAGTATTCAAATGTCCATCATGCGTCTATGGATCTGTCTGTATGGCGTCCACATGTCACACCGTAACTTGAAAACCACATATCCAACTTTCATAAAACATATATCATGTATATACATAGTTGTTTCTTATGAAAGTCAAACGATCAGTATACTTTTTGGTGAAAATAAGATTTAAACTTTTTGAGTTACAGGACTTTATAACTAAAACAAGGGTGTGTTTTTTCACATGTCATGCCATATTTCAATAATTGATTATTACTTAAAACAACACACATTTCTTTGTTATATTTTGTTTATTCACATATATATATATATATATATGTGAATAAACGATTAAATTAGGTATAATGAAAATCTATTACAATAGATTACTTCTTGCATTTAAACAATTTGTTACGAAAGAGGAAGATAATTTTAGTGCCGTATAAGGTGTATTATTAAGTATAAGATTTATTTTATTTTTATCGCACAATGTGGATATACTTTTTCCTGTAATTTTGAACATTTTTGATACAAAAGTCTCTCTAATACTGGAGTAACCTCTGATGATATTGTATTATTATCGGATAGCAAAGAGGGTTTGCAAAATTGTCTCAATACATTATAACAAGTAATTATTGTTCTTCTTGGAAATTACAAGTCAATACAGAGAAATCAAAAGTAATGGTTTTTAATTCAAACGGAAAGTCTTTTCTAAACGAATTTTATTATAATGGCAAATCCTTAGAGACAGTTAGTACAAATGTAGTACTTATTGTTACAAAATGGGTATTAATATTAGATATAATGGCAGTTTTAATGTCGCCATCACTTCGCTTATGAAAAAAGCTAGGAAAGCATATTTTAAAATAAAGAAAACAATAGGATTAGATAACCCTTGTAAACTTCTGGAAAAACTTTTTGATTCCTTAGTAGCCCCTATTCTCCTTTATTGTAGCGAAATCTGGGGGATTATTTCGACATTTAAAGACAGTGATGCCTATGAAAAGTTGCATATAAAATTTATTTAAGAAATCTTGGGAGTACACTGTAAGGCCTGGAATGATGCATGTCGTTCCGAACTTGCAAGACTACCATTATTTAAAAATAAGATAATGTTATCTTGCATTAAATTCTGGGACCATTTAATCACTTCAGAAGGAAGTTTAGTTCACCAAATATATAATGCTACAAAAAAAAGCAACCCATGGGTTAAAAGGTTAAATATTTTTATTCAAAACTTAGGTTTATCTTATTTGTCAAATGATAACCTTACTATTAAACCCCTGTTTGGTTTTATAAAACAAAGACTAATTGACCAGGGTTTTCAGGAACAACATGCAAATATTTCAGCATCTCCAAAATTAACATTTTTCCAAAGTGTTTACAAAATGAGTGAACGGGCAGGTTATGTTGATGCTTTAAAAAATAGATCAGATCGATCATCATTATGTAAATTAAGAGTTAGTGCTCATAACCTTGCCATTGAAAGAGGAAGATATTTAAAAGTACCAAGAGATCAAAGAATTTGTGAAATCTGTAAAAGTGGCGAAATTGAAAATGAACAGCACATGCTTGTTATGAGCATTACTATAATTAAATTTAGTATTTGAATATTTTGTAAGGTCCTCATGGCTGTCAAACAGTTATAACTAGATGTCAACCTCATCTCATGGAAGAGTGAATAATGTTAAGTTTTTTGAGGTAAAAAAAAGTCAATATTGCAGATACTATAGGTAGCAGATCAACTAAATTTAGTGTATGGAAATAATGCAGGGTGTGCACATCCAACTGGCAGGAGTCGTCTAATCTTTACCTCATTTTCATACATTGTAGTTGTTCAGTGGGTAAATTAAAGTTTTGTAATTTGGTGTTTTTTTTGCATACCAAGGGCAAATACAAACTAGATGCTCTAAAGAGAAAAATTCATGGCAACAAATTATTGACCAATTTCTGTACTTCCCGTTTTATCAAAACTTTTAGAAAAGCATGTTTCAAAACATTTGTATGACTACCTAAAAAGATTAGATCTTTTACACCCAGCACAGTCTGGGTTTCGACAAGAACACTCTTGCCAAACTGCCCTTGTCAATATCATAGATAAATGGATACAGGATATGAATGATGGTGATATCAACTTAGCAGTTCTATTGGATTTTAATTAAGAAAGCTTTTGATGTAGTAGATCATGATATTCTCTGTAAAAAACTTGAAATTTATGGATTTGATAATACTGCTGTTTCTTTTTTTAAATCATATTTGAATGAAAGATCTCAACAAGTACAAATTGGTAATGCTCATTCTGAAAAACTTTATATCAAGTATGGTGTCCCCCAAGGCTCCATATTAGGCCCCCTTCTGTTTATATTGTACATAAACGATCTTCCTATTTATATGAAAAATTGTTGCACTGATTTATATGCCGATGATTCAACTTTACATCTTTCTGGTAATTGTTATCAAACTCTACAGTCAAAGGTACAAGAAGATTTACATGGTGTAGAGGAATGGTGCAATGATAACAATATGTTCATCAATAAGAATAAAACAAAATATATGATTATTAGAACGAAAAAAAGAGCAATGCCATATTACAATGAGAGTTGTTTAACTATTAACAATCAAGTGATACAATCTTCCACATGCGAAAGTCTTTTAGGCATTAAAATTGACCCTTCCCTCACATGGAAAAACCAAATTGATGTGATCTGCTCAAAAATATCATCTAGACTATATCTACTATTAAAGATTAAAAAAATTCTAAATCTAGACTGCAGAAAATTATTCTATAATGGTTATATCTTGCCACTAATTGATTATTGTTGTATAGTGTGGAGTAGTTGTAGCAGTGAGGGTTTAAAAAGGATATTAAAATTACAAAAGAGGGCTGCTAGATTAATACTAGAAACAGACCCATTCGCTCCTTCTGCACCCTTATTCAAACACTTAAACTGGATGACAGTTAAACAGAGAATAAAATATCATAAGTTAGTGATGACATTTAAGTGCAGTAAATGTGATGCCCCATCATATCTTACTAACAAGTTTCATTATGTTTCAGACAGAAATCCATACCCCTTGAGAAATGCTGTTAAAAGAAACCTCATACTCCCTAAACCAAAAACAGAATTGTTCAAAAAATCTTTATGTATTCTGGACCATTCTTATGGAATAATTTACCAATACCGTTAACAAATATTACAAATGTTAATTCTTTCAAATACAAAATAACAGATTATTTATTGAAATCAACCTAGCTGTCTCAATAATATAAAAAACTGATCATGTCATCATGTTTATTTTTTTCATCACATTTATCAAGTTGTATGGAACATTATTATCATACTTGACTTTTTATACTAATGTATGCAATATATATGTTTGCATTTTGTTTGATTTCTCATGATGAGGGCCTCAGGGAAGATTAGTTATATAGCTAACTGTGTAACCCTCTTTAAATAAAGTATTGTTGTTGTTGTTGTTGTTGTTGTAGCTCACCTTGGTCTATGTGAATATTAAACAAAGGACACAGATTGATTCATGACAAAATTGTGTTTTGGTGATAGTGATGTGTTTGTAGATCTTACTTTACAAAACATTCTTGCTGCTTACAATTATCTCTATTTATAATGAACTTGGCCCAGTAGTTTCAGTGGAAAATGTAGTGAAAATTTACAAATTTTATGAAAATTGTTTAAAATTTACTATAAAGGGCAATAACTCCTTAGGGGGTCAATTGACCATTTTGGTTGTGTTGACTTATTTTTAGGTCTTACTTTGCTGTACATTATTGCTGTTTACAGTATATCCTACTCTATCTATAATAATATTCAAGATAATAAAAAAAAACAGTAAAATTTCCTTAAAATTACCAATTCAGGGGCAGCAACCTAACAACTGGTTATCGGATTCATCTGAAAATTCCAGGCAGATAGATCTTGACCTGATAAACATCAATAGACCCTGACTGAGGGGGTGGTTTCATTTAATTAATACTTCTTGTCTATTTGCATAGTTAAGCAACCCAAATTTGTATGTGACACCACCAAAATTCAAAGTTGGTCTGTGTTTTGAGGTATTGAGAGCATTGTGTACAAGTTTCATAACATTTGGTCAGGCAATCTAATATTAGAGGAACCAATCTATAAGGATAAACAAAGGTACAGACACACTGACAATAGTACTTAATGCCCCCTCTACTTGGTGGGGAAAGAAAAGTCTGTATATCTGCCATTAATTTCTGCAAAAATTAGGAGAGCAGAACAAAGCTTAAACATAATTTGTAACTCATCATGGTTAACTCACTTATATTACCAAAAATCAGCTGGGGGACAAGGGTAAAACTGTATGGCCCAACAACTTTGTTGCAGGCCATATGTTTTGCCACTTGTCAGATTTGCTCTTAATGCTTTAGTTTCAGACATATAAGCCAAAAGCTGCATTCTACCCCTTTGTTCTATTTTGAGCTATGTCAGCCATGTTGGTTGGCAGACAGGGTCATCAGACACATTTTTTTAACTAGATACCTATTGTAGGGTTAACGTTGTAATGGGGGTACCTTCATGACAAATAATGGTAAAAATTCTTGCCAAACGATGAAAACGGTAATTTTTTTGGAATATGATGATAAAATGTACATTTTCTTTTAGAAGAAAGAACTGATTTAGGCGAAGCACGTTATTTTTTTTCCAAAAATGACAATAACGATAATCATTTGAGACTTATGACGAATCATGATAAGTATATTTTGACAAATCATGTTAAATTTTTAACAAATTTAACGCTAACGGTTGCTGAAATGACTGTTTGATGCCTGATCCTCCTATTGATGATTGTGACCAAGTATCGTTCAGTAGTTTCAGAGAAGACTTTTGTAAAAGTTAACAAACAAACTTAAAATATTAGGTAGGTAAGGAAATTAGAACACACATATTTTTTGCTCACCTGGCCCAAAGTGAGCTTTTCTCATCACTTGGCGTCCGTCATCGTTAACTTTTACAAAAATCTTCTCCTCTAAAACTACTGGGCCAATTTTAACCAAACTTGGCCACAATCATCATTGGGGTATCTTGTTTAAAAAATGTGTCCGGTGACCCGGCGAACCAACCAAGATGGCTGCCATGGCTAAAAATAGAACATAGGGGTAAAATGCAGTTTTTGGCTAATAACTCAAAAACCAAAGCATTTAGAGCAAATCTGACATGGGGTAAAATTGTTTATCAGGTCAACATCTATCTGTCAAGAAATTTTCAGATGAATTGGACAACCCATTGTTAGGTTGCTGCCTCTGAATTGGTAATTTTAAGGAAAATTTGCTGTTTTGGGTTATTATCTTGAATATTATTATAGATAGAGATAAACTGTAAACAGCAATAATGTTCAGCAAAGTAAGATTTACAAATAAGTCAACATGACCAAAATGGTCAGTTGACCCCTTTAGGAGTAATTGCACTTTATAATCAATTTTTAACCATTTTTCGTAAATCTTAGTAATCTTTTAGAAAAATCTTCTCTGAAACTACTGTGCCAATTAAAGCAAACTTGGCCACAATCAACTACCTCTAACCTTTTTTATTTGGAAAATATGCCATTTTGTCAAATTGGGAAGTTTATAATAACCATGAATTCGACTGGGACTTCAATTTGCAGACCCCCTTTCAAGAGAAAAACCCTCATTTGAAATAAGACCCCTTTTTATTAGCTCACCTGGCCCGAAGGGCAAAGTGAGCTTTTCTCATCACTTGGCGTCCGTCATCCGTCGTCCGTCGTCATCGTCGTTAACATTTTACATTTTGAACTTCTTCTAGAGAACCACTGAATGGAATGAAACCAAACATGGCATGAATGTTCTTTATGAGGCGCTGACCAAGTGTTGTTACTTTGTAGCCGATCCATCATCCAAGATGGCCGCCAGCAGGGGACTTAGTTTAACATAGGACCCTAACAGGAAATGCATACAAATGACTTCTATAAGAGAACCAATGAATGGAATGAAACCAAACATGGCATGAATATTCCTTATGAGGCGCTGACCGAGTGTTGTTACTTTGTAGCTGATCCATCATCCAAGATTGCCGTTAGCGGGTGACTTAGTTTAACATAGGACCCTTTGGGAAATGCATACAAATGACTTCTTTTAGAGAACCACTGAATCGAATGAAACCAAACATGGCATGAATATTCCTTATGAGTTGCTGACCAAGTGTTGTTACTTTGTAGCCGATCTATCATCCAAGATGGCTGCCAGCAGGGGACTTAGTTTAACATAGGACCCTATGAGATATGCATACAAATGACTTCTTTTAGAGAACTGTTGAATGAAATGAAACCAATCATGGCATGAATGTTCCTTATGAGGTGCTGACCAAGTATTGTTACTTTGTAGCCAATCCATCATTCAAGATGGCCGCCAGTGGGGGACTTAGTTTAACATCCAATTGTAGGACCCTGTGGGAAATGTATACAAATGACTTCTATTTTAGAACCAATGAATGGAATGAAACTAAACATGGGATGAATATTCCTTATGAGGTGCTGACCTAGTCTTGTTACTTTGTAGCTGATCCATTATCCAAGATGGCTGCAGTGGGGGACTTAGTTTAACATAGGACCCTAATGGGAAATGCATACAAATGACTTCTATAAGAGAACCAATGAATGGAATGAAACCAAACATGGCATGAATATTCCTTATGAGGTGCTGACCAAGTGTTGTTACTTTGTAGCCAATCCATCATTCAAGATGGCCGCCAGTGGGGGACTTAGTTTAACATCCATTTGTAGGACCCTGTGGGAAATGTATACAAATGACTTCTATTTTAGAACCAATGAATGGAATGAAACTAAACATGGGATGAATATTCCTTATGAGGTGCTGAGCAAGTCTTGTTACTTTGTAGCTGATCCATTATCCAAGATGGCTGCAGTTAACATAGGACCCTATGAGAAATGCATACAAATGACTTCTTTTAGAGAACTGTTGAATGAAATGAAACCAAGCATGGCATGAATGTTCCTTATGAGGTGCTGACCAAGCTTAAGTGTTGTTACTTTGTAGCTGATCCATCATCCAAGATGGCCGCCAGAGGTGGACTTAGTTTAACATAGGACCCTATGGGAAATGCATACAAATGACTTCTTTTAGAGAACCACTAAATGGAATGAAACCAAACATGGCATGAATGTTCCTTATGAAGTGCTGACCAAGTATTGTTACTTTGTAGCCAATCCATCATTCAAGATGGCCGCCAGTGGGGGACTTGGTTTAACATAGGACCCTGTGGGAAATGCATACAAATGACTTCTATTTTAGAACCAATGAATGGAATGAAACTAAACATGGGATGAATATTCCTTATGAGGTGCTGACCAAGTCTTGTTACTTTGTAGCTGATCCATTATCCAAGATGGCTGCAGTGGGGGACTTAGTTTAACATAGGACCCTAACAGGAAATGCATACAAATGACTTCTATAAGAGAACCAATGAATGGAATGAAACCAAACATGGCATGAATATTCCTTATGAGGCGCTGACCAAGTGTTGTTACTTTGTAGCTGATCCATCATCCAAGATTGCCGTTAGCGGGTGACTTAGTTTAACATAGGACCCTTTGGGAAATGCATACAAATGACTTCTTTTAGAGAACCACTGAATCGAATGAAACCAAACATGGCATGAATATTCCTTATGAGTTGCTGACCAAGTGTTGTTACTTTGTAGCCGATCTATCATCCAAGATGGCTGCCAGCAGGGGACTTAGTTTAACAAAGGACCCTATGGGAAGTACATACAAATGACTTCTTTTAGTGAACCATTGAATGGAATGAAACAAAACATAGCATGAATGTTCCCAATGCGTTGCTGACCAAGTGTTGTTACTTTGTCATCCATCAAACATCCAAGATGGCCACAAGTGGGGGGACTTAGTTTAACATAGGACCCTATGGGAAATACATATAAATTTCTTTTAGAGAACCACTGAATGGAATGAAATCAAACATAGCAATAATGTTTCTTATGAGATGATGACCAAGTGTTGTTACTTTGTAGCCGATCAATCATCCAAGATGGCCGCCAGCAGGGGTTTAGTTTAACATAGAACCACTGAATGGAAAGAAATCAAACATAGCAATAATGTTTCTTATGAGATGCTGACCAAGTTTTGTAACTTTGTAGCCAAATTTTATCTTTTTTTTATATGATTTCAAAAACCCAAGTAGAGTCAGGTGAGCGATACGGGCTCTTGAGAGCCTCTAGTTAATAGTGATCATGGTGATAATACATAAATAGACCCTCAAATCTGCATACAAGTCATTTTAGGCATGAAAAATTTTTAAATGAGTTTTTCAGTTTGTATTCATGCACAATTACTACTGAGACTGCACTGTTTGGGAAAAAAGTTGTCTTTTTGGGAATAATTTTAAGCCATTTTTTTAAAAATTGGGATTCTACTCCAGGGGAAAAAGCCTTTATTCTCCTGTAATTTGAGCCAACAACATCACTGGTCACTGTCTATGGACTTTGAAACTTTTGCTAAGTATTTATCTTAGTTTATAGTTTTGATTAGGTTGGTTTATGGATAAGCATTGGCATATCTCATAACCATGACGACTATTTGACCACGCCCCCTCAGATTTGGTCATTTGACTTTGAAATTTTGCTTAGTTTACATGTATTAGTTTGTTTAGGACGTCTGTTTAAAGGGAACTATAATTATGATAAGTCAATTGTATTTGGTATACATTTGTATTAGCATAAGCACATATTATTACGATGGAGATTGTTTAGCCATGTACTTTCAGTCATGTTTCATTGACTTTGAATATTTTCAAAACTTACAAGTGTTTATATTTTAATTTCAACATTTGCATTACCCTAATTACAAAAAAGTGAGGCATATTTCCGTGATAACAGTTTATTATATACTTTATATCATAGGTCAGGCAAACTAATACGAGAAACGCCAATCAATTTATTTTATTCAGCATTGCACAAAGTAAAAAAAGATAAAGGTACAGGGGTGGATCCAGCCATTTAAAAAGGGGGGGGGGTTCCAACTACATGTCCCTGTTATTCATATTTTACACATAAATGGACTAAATTTTTCTGCCACTTATAATGCATTGATCACTCTGGTTAGAATTTTTCAAATTTTAATAACTTTCTTAAACTTATTTGTAAAAAAATATTTCCTGTTTAAACATACATGTATATATTACTTATAAATGGACTCTGATATTTTTTCTTCCAGTTAACATTACATACAGTCTGCAGTTAAAGTTTTTAAAGCATTTATTAGATTCATAAACCTTTCTCATTCCTTGATTTTGACCAAACTTGGATAAAAGCTTCTTACAATCAAAAGAAAGTATCTGAAGGAAAATTTTTAAATAATTTTTTCCTCATTTTTGTTGAGCCACTTTTGATTGCATCAATATGGATGCATGCATGCATATATATGTATTTCCTTCATTGATTGAAATTTTATGAAAGGTTAAATATACATCAAGTACCTAAATGAAAAAACAAGATTTTTAACTTCCTATGTCAATTAAGATAAAAACTGGTATGTTTAAATGTAAATTCTGGATGCTATTTAGGTCAGAAAATTTGAAAGATTAACTGATTCACATATTTGTGGTTTAAATGAATGATGCTGAATCAGCAAATGTTATCATTTTGATATTAGGCACATATCTGATTTTAGGGAGATGAATTAAATATGTCATGTTTGTTTTTTTTTTAAATAAAATATGGTTTAAAAACCTATAGTCTACTAAAAAAGAACATTTATTTTTAAGTAATTTGACAGATCATTTTGAATTTATTTTATTTTCAGTCTACAAGCAGTCAATCAATTAATTGATTGAAGATTGAAGGTGGTGGGGGGAAAGGGGAGAGGGGGTTGTACCCCTAAATTATTTTGGTAGGGTTGAGCTTGAGCATGCAACTGAGACATCAAGTACCCCACCCTTTTCATATATTTTGTTTATCAATTAGATATTTAGATATTTTGTGGAAGAGTGAATTTTCTGCCTTCCATTTACACTGGATGCATTGATTGTATTATACAGTATGTACTTATTCTAAATATCTCTTGCAGATAATTTATTGACGTAGGTGATTCTTTGTAATCTACTTGTGATTAGGTCTTATTTTATTGGTCATTGGTCAGTCAGGGGTACTACTTGTAGAAGTTATTTTTAATTACTTGAAAAAGTAATATTATTTACTTATATAAGTAAATTTGTAGGATACTTATACAAGTGAATTTTATTTACTTGTATTATGTAAAACAAATATTGGCTGAGTTATGTCCCTTAGACAATCAGATTTTTTTTACTTGTAGAAGTAACAAAGTCATCCGATCTTCTTTTATTGAATTTATGATTATTGCTCTAATAGAATTTTAAATTATCTGCCCTTTGTAGATGTCTTTATAATTACTAATCATTTAAGTGTAATTCCATGGACAACGAAAATCCCAGTTGTCTGTTGTCTTCAGAACACTGCTCATTTACAAGCCCCCAAGGAGCAATTTTTGAAGGCCTCTTGCACAAATACTTAAGATCTTTGCACAATCAATTTCTTTGTTGAATTAATGAGACTCTAATAAAAAAGTTGAGCAAACCTGGGAAAAATCATTATAGGCATGAATTTACATCTCAAAACTTGATGACTTTTGTGGGCTTGTAAGAAAAATTTACTGTAAACATGATAAATACAAGTAAATTTTTGAGAAAATAAAGGGGAGATTATTCAAACATTATTTATTTACTTATATATATGCATATTTTTTTACTTCTTCAAGTAAATAAAATAACTTGTACAAGTTGTACCCCTGACTGTTGGTGGTCTTGTGATAATTATACAGGGAATTTAATTGCTGGTCAATTTTGGTCTTTGTTCACAAAAGTTTAAATAGTTTAATTTTTAGCATCTTCTGGTACATTAGTATAAAAAGTTGCAACTTCCTGTTAAAGAATTAAGCTGACAAGGCCAAGAGAATTTCTTTTAATAATTGCTATCATGTTTCATGTGTACAAACCTTTGAATGTTAACTAGGTGCATATGTCAAAATGATTGGATTTATTGCATCTACAACTAACATCAGTGGGAATACATTAGAATATGATAAATATAGAGTTCAATTGGTTTGACAAATAGCTGCAGATGCATTCACAACTGTTACGTTTAACCACATATAAAATACTGACATCTGATTAGTTTCAGATACTTATGATATAATCAAGCAAGTGATTATATATATATGTCAACCTTATTATGTATTAAATCATCTTTTAGTATATATATTTCATATACATGTAGAACTTATATATTTTCCCAAAAAAATATTGCAACATGACAAAATATATTTAACTACATGTAATGAACCCAATGAGCAGCAGAATTGACATAGCTTTTATTTGTTTATTTGGTTAAACATTTATTTTGTTGAGAGCCATTTTGAGGGAATATCTTATTTCACAGTGAAAACGTGTTTTTTTTGTCTTAAAATTTGCTAAACAATAACACCGAATTAATTTGTAAAAAAATATTACATATAAATATACATGTATACAATGTATATGTTCACATCTCAATGAAAAAAATCAACACAATTATTTGTACACTTTAATTTAAACTGTAATTGTACTGCTCCTCGGGGCGTCTTGATTGACAAATAAAAATTGTTGTTGTTGTTGTTGTTCATCAGGAAAAAAAAACCAACTGGAGACAAAATAATGAACTAATTAAACAAACTTTAGCACAGGATTTGTTAAAATCAAACCATACAAATTTAAGGGCATGAACATGTACTAGAACATTGAGTGAAGGAGTGGATTCATGCTGAGGATGCATTGAGTGAAATCCTAACCTACATGTAATTCATTTCTTTTTCAAATGTAACATTTTATACAGATTTCAAGTGTTATTTTTATTGCAAAAGACTGTTCTGTTTAATAATGCCGTGGATTTTGTTACATATACTTGTAATTTATAACAAAGTATTTTTTGCAAGTACCATCATTCTCTCCCTAAATAATTCAGAATTTGTTGAATAGGTTGAACCCATCTATCCTATCACACTAGCCAGGGGCGGATTTAGGCGGGGGCGTGGCGGGCGTGCGCCCCCCCTAAAATTTGCAAAGCATGGGTTGACTTCAACATATTTAAGTATCAGAAGAGACCATTCAATATTTTTAACATTCAAAGTATATACAGCCAGTTTAACAGAATCAACGTTATTACTTATCAACTGACCTACGCTTTATTAAAGTTCTATAAATAACTCCAAAGGAAGGTGTCAATGGCGGAGCTGCGTTTGATGACAAATATAATAGGTTTTTAGCAGTTAAAGTAAAAACAAATGTTACATTGTATTTGCGGTTTTTATAATCGATTTGTTTGATAATCGAAGTTCCAAAACATCCCTTACTCACTTTCACAATTTCATCATGACACGGTCAAGAAAACAGTGAGATTCTTTTATAATATCCCGGCGTAATGAAAGATAGAAATACTGTTTCAAGCGAAAGGATAGTTTATTAATTTGTTTCTCTGTGTCTATATTTATTTCTCACTTGCAACCTAAATATTTAGCCGAATTTTGTACCTTATTACTGTATGCTTGGGATCCCAAGAAAATAAATATAACTGCGTAAATGCATCTCATTCTGGTTTTAGTTGTTTGTGGCGAACACGGTGAAGTCTGGCACGACCTCCGAAAATCATAAAAGTAAAAAACAGATAGTATGAAAGGACAATTAAAAATCGCTGGTAAAAGTAGAAATTTTCGTGAAAATTATATTGGTCAGGTGAGCAATTGTGACCTGTCTCGTCTCACTTTGCGTCCGTCTGTCCGGCCGTCTATCTGTAGATTGTTGTCAGGTGTGGATTAAGGCGGTTTCAGCTTGAAACTTTAATTTCTCGCTAATTTTACCACACAATAGTTCGAGATATCTACATTTCACCCCTTTAGAAGAATATTTCAATAGTTTTACCTAAAAAAAACCTCCAAAATTTTTTCGCCTCGCTCCGCTCGGCGAAAATAAAACATTGCGCCCCCCCGAACTGGGTATCCTGGATCCGCCCCTGCTAGAGATAGAGGATAATAGTACTATAATGCAACAGGCACACTCAAGTAGACTGCCTCTTATCTAATGACTTACATCTGCTGAAAGTTGGTCTAAAACAAAACTACAAATATGAAAACAGAAATGATTTCAGTTTTCCAATTGAGAAAATAATAGGCCATTTCTGTTACATAATTGTATGTGTCTGTCCCAGTCAGGAGCCTGTAATTCAGTTATTGTTTGTTTATGTGTTACATATTTGTTTTTTGTTCATTTTTATCAGAAAAGATGAGATGAGGCTTATGTAATAACCAAAATCATTATTTGACTCTATTAAGGGCTGATTAATTACATTACGTAAGTATATATACTTTGATTTGTTCTACATACCTGTACATTGTACAGCTGAATATTTGTGTAATGAATCAAATTCAGGAAATTTGTGTCTCCTCTTGCAGAGTGCAGGACATATGCCGAAGTGAGTGCAGTTGGCAACATTATGAGCTTTTTGCATAAAGTTTTGTTTTTCTTGACAACCTGGATACTTCAGCTAGTATAAAATAATTGAAAACAATACTTTAATAATTCTATGCGTTTAAAGCGCGCTTGTCTGGATTTAGTTTTATCATCAGGAACACTCAAAGCCAAATTGAAAATCTGAAGATGTATAAGTACCGAAACTAATGAAACTGTATGTTGCATACAGATTTATTTGGTCTGTATTTGTTAAGTCTATATATATAAACCCTTATAAACAGACTTGACCAGAATCCTGCATCATTGGTGTTTCTAGTTGAAATTGTACATGTGTTCATAATAAATGTGACGTACGACCTAGCCTTCCTACTAAAATGGCCAGCAACATGGCTAAAATAGAACACAAGCCTAGGGTCAAAATACATTTTTTTTTAACCCAAGTCAAGTGAGCTTTTTTCATCACATGCAGACCCTTGTCTGTTGTCCATTAACTTTATATATTATGAACTTCTTCTAGAGAGCCACTAAATGGAGCGAAATAAAACATTGCATGAATATTCTTCATGCAGTGTTGTAAAAGTTTTGTTACTTTGTAGCTGATTCATTATGATCCCAGACGGCTGCCAAGGAGGGTGAAAAAAGGGGGTGTTGCTAAACGGCGGAAACGGAAAACGAAACGGAAACGGAAAACGGAAACAGAAAGAATTAACATCTTTTATTTAGGGTTATTTTATCTACATATACGTGTATAGGCATGTTTTATGTAGTATAACACATGTTTACAAGAAAGAAAAAAAGAGGAATAAATTGAAAATAAAAGATTTAAAAGCATAACATATTGAAATAATTAGCAGGAGATGATGAGACTATGTTTTTGTTTTTAAATATTAGATAAGGTCATGTGAACGTCGTTCATGCGATTCATTATAGTCTGTTAGACTTTTCTTATTTTAAACACATGTTGGATAAATGTCAATAAGATAGTAACCAAGCAACACAAAACCAAATCTACATACGGCCTAAAAAGATGGTCCTTCAACTCGATCCTAAGATAGGTTGGGGAAATGCTTTTCATTGTTTTTTCTGCGATTCTTCTTCAATTGCTTTGCATTATGATTGGTGTGTATTTGTAACTTTCGTTGTATTTTTAACCAGATTTTTGTGACAAAAATTTCGGTTATTGATTTGGGGATGTACGGCTGGCAGTCAGCAGTAGGGCGGTCGGG
Source organism: Mytilus galloprovincialis (assembly GCF_965363235.1). Taxonomy (NCBI): domain Eukaryota; kingdom Metazoa; phylum Mollusca; class Bivalvia; order Mytilida; family Mytilidae; genus Mytilus; species Mytilus galloprovincialis. The sequence goes on from NC_134838.1 coordinate 9,895,646, forward strand.
CTGGCGGCAAACAAATGTTGTCTGTGCATTTACTCATGAACCATTCATCAAAAGCTTTTAAAATTTTAACATGTTGTTACTGACAACAAAATGAAGGTCAAGTTCAAGAATGATTTTGACTTTTACCGTTCAGGAGTTATGGTTCTTGAAAGATTGAAAAATGGCGTGTCCAGTCGTGTCTGTGCATTTATGCATGAACTGTCCAACCAAAGCTTCCCAAATTTTCCTATGTTGTTACTGATGAAAAAATGGAGGTCAAGTTCAAGAATGACGATTTTGACTTTTACCGGGCATTCAGTAGTTATGGTTCTTGAAAGATTGAAAAATGGGGTTTCCAGTCTTGTCCGTGCAGTTTTGCATGAACTGTTCAATCCAAGCTTCCCAAATTTTAATATGTTATTACTGATGACAAAATGGAGGTCAAGTTCAAGAATGACGATTTTGACTTTTACTGTTCAGGAGTTATGGTTCTTGAAAGATTGAAAAATGTCGTTTCCAGTCATGTCAGTGCTTAAATTACTCATGAACTGTTCAACCAAAGCTTTTCAAATTTTCATATGTTGTTACTGATGACAAAATGGAGGTCAAGTTAAATAATGTTGATTTTGACTTTTACCGTTCAGGAGTTATGGTTCTTGAAAGATAAAAAAATGGCGTTTCCATTCATGTTGTTGCATTTACTCATGAACCATTCAACCTAAGCTCTTTCAAATTTTAATATGTTGATACTGATGACAAAATGCAGGTCAAATTTGATATTGACGATTTTCACTTTCACCGTTCATCAGTTATGGTTCTTGTGATATTGCCAGGACACAAATAAATGTGACAGCCTCTTGTTTCTTGTAAAATGAAAAGAAAACGAAAAAGAAACCTAATGGGACAAAGAAATATGGACAACCGATAAGGAAACCCGGGAACTGGACATATAAATTTGTATACCCTTTATTTTAATGTAAACATTGATGAAATCACTCACTATACTGAGCCTTTTTTCACTGATTACAATACTGATGTACGATGTTAAATATTAAGGTATTGTAGCGTTACATCTCCTAGATTTACTATCAATAATACGAATTGATGTGAAACAAGTGGCGGAAAATTAGTAGCCTACATGGTTAACGTTGTCTTGTATTAGTATTTTTAAAATCAAATGTACACATTGCTTTAAATATCAAGCCGCTTAATTCTTCTCTGAAAATTTTATCCCTAGTAGCCATACATTTTATTTTATAATATTACAATTGAAAACAGTCTCAGTATGCTGTTTTTCTATAGTTGAAAACATTAAAACATAGGCGAAATTAAGATTCCAAAGGGACATTCATACTCACAGACTTAGTCTATAATTAACTGACAACGCCATCACCAAAAAAAGAAGAAAAAAAGACAATCAGACATTAACAATAGTTTACAAAACACAACATGTAAAACTAAAGTCTGAGCAACACACACCTCACCATTAACACTGGGGTTGATCTCAGTTGCTCCGGAAGGGTAAGCAGATATAGCTCCACATGTGACTCCCGTTAACATAGACATGAATTTATATCATTCTACTAAGGAATGTTGAAATTTGGAAGTTAATCTTATTTATATTGGTAATTTTTAAAGATTTTGGTCCTATGCCAAGACAACTGAAAATTCATTCTCTGTTGGTTTTTCTATGACGAAAAAGATACTATATTTTACATAACTTATCTGATCGCCAAACACCAGATTATAAACAATTGATGTCATTTACTAAATAACACCTTACCCTGAACAGTTCCTTGCCATACCACAGCATTAACGGCCTGGTTGACCTGTTTGATGTTGTCTAATTTACCATGACTCTTTGCTTGCAAAAGCATAGGAATGAGTAAATCCAATATTGTGTTTTACCTGGTTTCCTGTAACTGTTTAAATTCGATTAAAATAGTTTATATGAGGCTTTTTCAAAATGTGACATAAACAGTGGCAGATACAGGGGCGAGTTCCGGAGGTTGAAACCCTTTTTTTCTGACGACCAATGCATTTGAATGGGGACATAAAGTTGGACCCCCATCCACCCTTTTCTCCTTGGTTGGGACCTCCCCTCTACTTTTTTGAAAATGGCTGGATATATCTGTAACTTGTCCTTATCGATGTTTTGGGCGCAACCATTAAGGATAGTACATATAGTTGCAACTGTGTTATTTACCAATAGTTATGTAACCAACATCTTCTTTCTTTATAAGAACCTTTGAATTGATTGAAACCAAATATTGTATTTATGTTCCTGATGAGGTGCTTACCAGGTTACCTACCAAGTTTTGTAACCTTGTCACTGATTTGTCATCCCAGAAAGCTACCATCAGGGTACCTAGTTTTAGGAATTACATAAAAAATTCTTACATGAATCACTCATAGTGATAGGAATAATATATGACATGAATGTTTCTTATGAGATGTAAACTTGAATTAGCATTCTTACTTTTTTATCCTAGAAAGTTGCCTATAGTGGCCCTTAGTGTAACATAGTAACCTATTGGAAAAACATACTATTATAAAGTTGTCTTCTAGAGAAAAGCTTCAAATGGATCCAAAGGAAGCCAAGGCTTGATGTAGAAATAAGGCTATTATTTGACCTAAATTGGTGACTTCATATACAATGCCACTCGGATGGAAGGTTGGCTAATTGGCACTCATACCATGGCCACATCTTCTTATTTTATATGATTAATTGTTTCTTAAGAGCTGTGTTGTTGCTTTGTTGCCTATCTCAGTATCTGTTATCTAAGTAGGCTTCAGTAAGGGGGCTTTATAGTTAAGCATATGCTGGGAAATACTTACAAATTTAAGTCTTCCATTTAGATCCAATAAAAGAATTGAATCCAGTAATGATTTGTATGTTCCGTATGAGGTGCTAACAAAAGTAAAAAAAAATGTACTTTGTTGCTAATCTGTCCTCTAAGATTTTTTTAATATGTAACCTTATAGAAAATACATATTTTTCAAAATTAGATATAAAGTTCAATGTATTATTTTCATAGTTTTTTTTATGGCCCAGAACAAAGTTGTCAGGGCAATATAGTTTTACCCTTGTCTCAGTCATTCTGTCATTCGCTCATTCCGCAACAAACCATTACACAGTCTTTTTTTCTAAACACTTTTAGATATTTGGCTGATTTTTGGTATGTGAGTTAACCATGATGAGTTACAGATCAAGTTTGAGTTTAATTTTTTGCAGAAATTTCTGACTTTGGACCCTGATAAATTGTTGAAAATCACAGTTAAGATTTTGAGCTAATTTTTGATATTTTAAAAAAAATACAATCCCAATTCAACATCCCAAAATTTTGAAAAACGAATTCCTGGATCCTTAAAGGGTCAATCTCGAAATCTTAAGCTTAAAAACACATGATCCCTGAGACCCAATAAAGGTCCTATCCCACCTCATAGAAAGTAGGGGTAAATGCAAGGTTTGTCTATTATTCTATTATTATGAAATTTGCTATGAAAAGACTTTGAATATTTGCATACTTTAAATGTTAAGGTATTGCTATTTTAATTGCAACATATGAATTATTGAATAACAAATAAACATTATCTACAAATACATGTAGACCAGACATATCTCTGTGTTAATGTTTCTTTTTTTTTTCTTTTCAGAAATCAAGTTGACCAAGCATATAATATCAAACAGGTAGGAAACTTACATAAATAATAAGTTATCAGTTTTCATAGGAGCTCAGCGGAAAATATATATTTGGGTGTTATCTAAAATTCATTGCATGCTTGATTAATTCACAAATCTTTTTGAGGTGGGTTTAAACATATTTTATTGTTTCAAATGACAAATGGATCAGACACAATTGAATTTTGCATCTTATTTACTGACTTCTCTCTGTGAAGTTTAACTCTAAAGTTGATCATTGGACTCTAAAAGTTGAGTTATATTTCAATCATCTTGTCCTTTCTGATTCCTTCATTGTTTCTTATCGCCCCACTGTTGTATGTTGATTCATCCTTCTGTTGTCAACACTATCAATAACTCAAAAAAGCTTTCAGCTGAATTTTCATGAAACTTTGGTGAATTGTTGATATATAGAGAATAATACATGGCAAAATCCGTATCATATGTCGTATCATCCCGTGACATCAATATCAGCCCAAGGGCCTTGAGGCCCGAGGGATGATATTGGTCGAGGGTGATACGGCATGTGATACGGATTTTGCCATGTATTATACGCTTTATCATATATTTCAACAGAAGAGTATTATATTATATGAACTGTTTTCTGATCTCGATAGATTAGCACTGGGTTACCTTCAGTTCTGCTTTTGTCTTGGTTCAAAGCCTTAAAATAACTGCTTATACAAAGCACCTGGGGTTACCTTACCATTTGCCTGCTGCTGTTTTAAAAATATTTTGTTTATTATTGTATTTATTTGAGTGTTTTGTATTTTTTATAGTTGCATTTAGTGTACCAAAAAATATGCAAACTTGATGTTCGTGACGTCACATACAATATGAAAACTTGACGTTCGTGACGTTACATACCAAACAATGACGTCATTAAAAAAAATCACCTATATTTATGGTCATGACAATATGCGTAAATGTAACAGCCACTATGTTCCGCCAGTTACTTTGTTCCGGCGGAACTTTCTAACTAGTTATTTCGTTCCGTTGGAACTTTTCAACTAGTTGTTTTGTTCCGAGTGCAGTTGAAAAGTTCCAGAAAAAAGTAGCTAGTTGAAAATTCCCGGAACAATGTAGCTAGTTGAAAAATTCTGGCCGGAACAAAACAACTAGTTATATCGTTCCAGATCAAATCAGATAGACAATTTATTCCAGCATATCATAATAACTATTCATTACACTCAGTATAAAATCCCCTGATCGCCCAGCTGGCAACAATTAATATTTTTCATCCAATGTCTATCCTTTTAATAACCAAAACCCAGTAGGACAACTACATTTTTGATGGGAAGTCATGATTGACACATGTATTACCCATTCTCTAAACATATTTTCTTATAGATCTCTTTTTAAAGCTTCTACGATAAATTCATTGTTTTTACGCTTTTGAATCTGAATTGCTTCAAAGATACATCCCAGAAGAGAGTTATTACAAGTCTGATTTTGACAAATACATGTCAACACAATGTGTTCTTTTATGAAAAAACGAAACTCAAAATCTCATAAATAAATAGCATTAATATCTAGTATAATAACCAATCTGTGATGTAATTAGATGACACAGTATTGTGCAATAGCAAGAAATTTTCAATTGCACAGTGACAATATTGTGCAATAGCAAGAAATCTTCAATTGCAAAGTATTGTGAAATAGCAAATATTTTCAATTGCACAGTATTGCGCAATGGCAAGAAATATCTAATTGCACAATATTGTGCAATAGCAAGAAATTTTCAATTGATTGGAGTTATCTTTCTTTGTCCAGAATAGTAGTTGAATCAACTTAAATCATTGTTTTATACAATATACAATGTATATTTACTTTTACTACCAACTGATAAATTAAAACCATTCAGTGATAACAAGCACCTTTTGGTACATTTTAATATTTTATGATGTATTTAAATGAGTAGTTATTGTTGCAAACTCCATTAGAAATTTGAATTGAGATCAGTTTTGGATAAAGGGAAAGGGGGATGTGAAAAAAAAATGGGGGGGGTTAAATTTTTTTCATTTTAGATTTCATAAATAAAAAGAAAATTTCTTCAAACATTTTTTTGAGAGGATTAATATTCAACAGCATAGTGAATTGCTCAAAGAAAAAAAAAGTATTTTAAGTTCATTAGACCACAATCATTCTGTGTCAGAAACCTATGCTGTGTCAACTATTTAATCACAATCCAAATTTAGAGCTGAATCCAGCTTGAATGTTGTGTCCATACTTGCCCCAACGGTTCAGGGTCCAACCTCTGCGGTCATATAAAGCTGGGCCTTGTGGAGCATCTGGTTGGCTCATATCTGAAACCAAAGCATTAAGAGCAAATTTGTCAGAAAAAAAAATGTTTTTAGGTCATTATATATTTGCTCTGAAATTTTCAGACCATTCAGGCAAACAATTGTTGGGTTGCTGCCCCTTAATTCCAAATTTTATGAAAATTTTGCATGTTATTATCTTGAATATTTTTATAGATAAAGATACAGTGTAAACAGCAATAATGTTTTTGCAAAGTAAGACCTTAAAATAAGTCAGCATGACTTAAATGATCAATTGACCCCTTAAGGAGTTATTGCCCTTTATAGTCTATTTTTAACAATTTTCATAAATTCTGTAAATTTTTCAAAATATTTTCCACTAAAACTACTAGGCCAAGTTGATTAATGATAGAGATAATTGTAAGCAGGAAGAAAGTTCAGTCAAAAAAGATCTACAAACACATCACCATTACCAAAACAAAATTTTGTCATGAATCCATCTATGTCCTTTGTTTGATATGCACATAGACCAAATTGAGCAACACCCACATTTATTTTGTGACAAAAATCTATATTATGTCAAAAATTTTATCACAATCCAAATTCAGACAGTATCAAGCTATGTTCAGGGGTTGACCACTGTGGTCTTAAAAAACTCTGCCCTGCGGAGAACCTGGATAAAACTAAAAACCCTTGTTATATGATGTTGTTGTTGTTGTTGTTGTAGTGACCAAGTGACATTTTCAGAAGAATCAGAAAAGCAGTTGTTGGTTTGCTGCCCTGTATTAGTAATTTTAAGGAAATTTTGCTTTTTTTTTCCAGCCTAGCTCGACTCAGGGGTTGTGATCCGGTGGCTACGACGGCTGTGGCATTAGCTTACTTCTTAAAAGCTTTATATTTTAGAAGGTGGAAGACCTGGATGCTTCATACTTTGAATATACATATGCCTCATTTTTCGAAGTTTCTGTCAGTCGCATGTCCAATGTCCTTGACTTTATTTCATGGTTCAGTGACTACTTGAATAAAAAGTTAAAATTTTTTTTTATGGCAGGTGTCATCTGACCTTGACCTCATTTTCATGGTTCAGTGGTCAAAGTTAAGTTTTTGAGTTATGGTCTTTTTTTCTAATACTATATGCAATAGGTCAACTATCTTTGGTGTATGGAAATATGTTATGATCTATATGTCTGTCGCGCAGGTTAATTTTGACCTTGACCTCATTTTAACAGTTCATTTCTCAGTGTTTAGTTTTTCTGTTTTGGTCTGTTTCTCTTTAACTATAAGCATAAGGTCAACTTTTTATTTGTTGTATGGAAGTATTGTTAGCTGTACATGTCTGCCTGGCATGGATCATCTGACCTTGACCTCATTTTCATGGTTTATTGGTCAATGTTTATTTTTGTTGGTTAATTTTATAGTTTATGTGACAGTTGTGGTAAAGCTTTATACTTAGGACTATCAACATAATATCAATGATAAGTAAAGAAAGAGGGACATTTCAGCGTGTGCACTCTGGTGGTTACTATCTTGAATATAAATATAGATTGAGATGAACTGTAAACTGCAATAATGTTCATCAAATAAATCATAAATCAACATTGAAAGCCAAAAGTATAATGGTTGCAGTATTTCATGCATCAATTAAAAAATTTTATCTTAACACAGACTCCTCAGAGCCTCTATAGTTATTTAAAATGCTGCTTATCTATGTTGGGGCCTCAGGTAAGATAAGTTATGTAGCTTTTAGTGTACAACCCTCTTAAATGAGGTATTATTGTTTTTGTTTGCTAAGAAATGAATATAAATTTTAACAAAAAACACAATTGATTTTTTTTGTAGGAAAATTTTCCACCTGGTGACAGATTTCTTAAATCTAAATGTGCAGGTTAGTTTTTGAGTGAAGATCATCAATGCTGGAAATATTAAGTCATACAAATGCATGAAATTTTTCTCCTATTACTTCAACAGAAAAAAGGTACTTTTACAAAAATGTAGGCTTCTTTCAAAGGCAGATTTTGAGCATAATTGAAAGGTATAAGATAAAGTTCATTTATAGAAAAATACAATGTATAGTGAAATCCTATATTAAGAAAAACAATTGACTTAGACCTGTGAACCCCCTTAATTCATATTATATATGAAAAGTAAATGTTTATCATTGTTTTTACTATAAGAATGATTTTTGTGGATCAAATCTGTCAATAAAATGGTTTGCCTTTGTTTCACTTTCAATGTGAGCTTTTCTCATCACTTGGCATCTGCCATTGTCCCTCCTCATAGTCCATTGTCATATACTTATAATAAAACTTTTATAAAAATCTTTTCCTCTAAAACTACTGAGACAAAATTAAGCCGACTTGGCCACAATCATCATTAAGGTATCTTGGTAAAAAAATGTGTTAGATGATCCCGCCTGCCAATCAAGATGACAGACATGGCTAAAAAAAAGGACATAGGAGTAAAATGCAGCTTTTTGTAAACAATTCTGAAACTAAAGCATGTAGAGCAAATCTGACATGGGATATGGGTATTGCCTTTTAATGTAAATTTTTAACGATTTTTTTCGTAAACTTTTCTTTAAAAAAAATATTTTCCAGCAGTTAATTAATCTACGGGCCAATTAGAATTAAACTAAGCCACAATGCCATCCAACTAACATGGCAATCATGTCTGAATAAAGTACATAGGGATTAACTATTGAAGTGTAAGGGAAAATTGTTAAAAAAAACCAACAATTTCAAATGGTCATAACTTGAAAACTAATTTAAATAATGATAAGGGGTCTTCAGTAAGTATTGTCTAAGTCGAGATACTAGCTATATATATAGTGGGATAACCTTTTTAAATTTAATTATTAGGGTATCTTATACTATTTATTATGATTTAAACCTTATTTTACATGATTTTCTACACCACAGAAGATTCATTTAACGACACTGGCTCATGAGAGCTAGCCTCTAATTTTAAACAAAAATTGCTATTGTTGAAGATGCAGGTGAGCAATCCCAGCTTGTTAGAGACTCTAGTTCCCCTGCTTCATACTTATGTGTTTGAATTTAAGATAAGAAATCAACTAAATATTTAATCTCCATTTACAACAGAGGTACCACAAGCACCTGAAAATTTGAAGGTGAAGACGAGGACCAATGACAAGTTGACTTTGGAATGGACAAGGTCAAAGGAAATTCGCGGTTCAAAGGTTACTGGGTACAATATTTTCCTGAAAATGGTTGATTCTGATGACTGGAAAAAGATTGGACGAGCCAGATCATTTGTCACCTCCTATACCATTAAGAATCTGAAGCTGGACAAACATTATGTATGTAGTGTCAGTGCTGAAAACAAAGTTGGTAAAGGACCAGCAGCCGAGGTAGAGTCTCCTGTTGTTCAACATCAAAAGCCAGGTAAATTAAAGTTCTGTCTGAGTTCATTCAAAATTAAAGGCTGAATTGGTTTTTTTTAGTTCCTGAGTGATTAAGTTAAATTTATTTTATATATGGTTCAAAACATTTTTGGATTGATTTTGGAAGTTATGGTCCAAACTCATGTCCACGTCATTGTGAGCATTGGTGTCAGATTATTATTTAGTTATATGACCATTGGTTTCTTGATAATAACTTAAGTATAAGAAAATAGAAATATATGAAATTTTAAAATTAGTTAGATTTGAAATCATAAAAGGAAGGCTGGGATTTATTGATGGGGTTTTGGTTCGAACAGCTTATGTATAAAGGGCCAAAAAAGGGCCAAAATAAGCATTTTTATAGTTTCCAGAAAATAACCTGTATGTAAGTATAAATACAATCTTACTGAAACTGCTAATTTAAATTTTTTCAGCTATTTTTTGTGTGAGTTTCTACTACTGTCCAACTATAACATAGCTCTTTTCTGTGTACTTTTTGTGTTGAAAACTTTGATGCCCCACCTACGTTCGTCTCCAAAGTTTTTGGTCAAGGTATTTTTTGGTTTTTTATGAAGCTGAAGTCCAATCAACTTGAAACTTAGTACACTTGTTGCTTATGATATGATCTTTCTTATTTTTAAGCCAAATTAGACTTTTGACTCCAATTTCACGGTCCACTGAACATATAAAATGAAAGTGGCAGTTTCAGGTTAAAGTTTTGGTCAAGGTAGTTTTTGATGATTCAATCAACCTCAAAACTTGGTTAACATGTTACCTTTATATGGTATGATCTTTCTAATTTTAATGCCAAATTAGATTTTTACCCAAATTCATGGTCCATTGAATATGGAAAATAATGTGTGAGTGGGGCATCTGTGTACTTTGGACACATTCTTGTTTTCAGGCAGTTGTGCAGTGCAAAACTATATGTATCAACTGGTTGTTTTAAGGTGAATGTACCTTTGTGTAGTTACAAGTTGGGCTAATTTGCTGATAACAGAATCAATATTTATACCAAATAAAACAATATTTAAAGATTTAATTACAGTGTTAAATAGGTAACCTTAAAAATATGAACATAAGTTATAAGTATAACAACCTCATAATGAACATATGTATAACAAACATGAACAATTCAACAAATGTCATAAGTATAACAAACATGAGCAATTCAACATATGTCACAAGTATAACAAACATGAACGATTCCACATATGTCATGAGTATAACAAACTTGAATAATTCAACATATGTCATAATTTAGTATAACAAACATGAGCAATTCAACATATGTCATAAGTATAACAAACATCAGGTTGTTGATTTTAAGGGTGTTTATCATTATACTATAGTTAATCTATCATATTATTATGATTATTGTTCAAAATTCAGGCCATACTGGTAATTTAGAACTTTTTTTACAGTGAAAGCTATTGAGAAAGCCAGAACAAGCAAACAATCTATCAAAGATAAGAAAGAAAATGAAGCGCTATATAGTGATGTAGTCAAAAAGAATTTAACTAGCAGACCAACAACAGGTAAAAAATGATTGAGAAAATTTAAATAAATGGGCTTAAATAAGTTATATTTGAATATGTCTAGTCATATTCACTCTGCTAGTTAAAGATAAAGGACCTGTAATGACCCATCAAATTGTGCAATCAAAAAGACATCAAAATTTTCATAGGGAAGAGTGAAAAAAGGACATATGTTACATGATATAGATATGTTTGAAAATTATAAAGTTATGTAAAATATATAGAAAAAAGACTTGATTAACTCACATTACTGTTGGACAATTTTCTCATTTTTTATAAGCAGTAGAAAAACATTCTCAGTAAAATTTGTACCGTTTAGTTATTGTTATTTTCAATAAGTTGCTACTAAATAAACTGAAGTTATTGATCTTAAATGAAAATATATCTTTTTTATTCCTTTGTCTTATATTTTTTTTTTAAGAATCATAGAAATATATACATGTAGAAAGCAAATGTTAATAGACAAAATGATCAAAAAGTCAAGATCTAAAACAAATAAGTGAACATTCCCAAAATTGTCAGTTGGCCCTTTATTGAAGTTATTGTCCTAAATGACTTTTTTATTATCAGCTTTTTGCATTTTTGCCTATTATTTTGAAAATAGTTGTATCAGTGAAGACATTTGTGTGTCAACAAACTCTTGTTTTACATTGAAATTTATTTGGAAAGCCAGCCCTAGCCAACCACCATTCAAGAATAAGAAAGGAGGAAATAAAGTATTATATTGTGATAAATCTAAAAGGAATTTAACAAGTCGACCAATAGCAGGTAACAACTATTTGAGTAAAATGTGTTTTTAAAGGATTAGAAAATTCTGCTTGGAATGAATGTAGCTATACAGTCAAACCTGCACTAATGGTCACCTTTTTTCAACAGTCAATTGCAACCAATGGTGGCTTTCAAATCTTTTCTTTTTTTTACTCTATATTATTTTACGTATAGAAAGATAGAAAGCAAATTTAAATAGACAAAACATCAAAGAGTCAAGATCTAAGGCAAATGAGTCAACATGGCAAAAATCGTCAGTTGACCCCGTATTGAATTGATTGCCCTTAAATGACTATTTTTTTTTCAGCTGTTTACATATATTTCCTATTTTATTTTGAAAACATTATATTTATGATCAGCATCTACAAATAGACCATCATGGATGAAATATTTAGTCTACTGATATTGGAGCTTTTTCCCTTTAAAGATTTAGCTCATGACATCTTCCCTTTAAAAGTGCACCAGTGTCCGTCAAATACCTAAATGGGCTGTAATCAAGCTTTTCTCATCACTTTGCATCTGTCATATACTTGTAAATAAACTTTTATCAAAATCTTTTCCTCTAAAACTACTGAGACAAAATTAAGCTGACGTGGTTACAATCATCATTAAGGTATCTTGGAAAAAAAATGTATTAGATGATCCCGCCTACCAATCAAGATGACAGACATGGCTAAAAAAAGGACATAGGAGTAAAATGCATCTTTTTGTAAACAGTTCTGAAACTAAAGCACTTAGAGCAAATCTGACATGGGATAGAAATGGTCATCAGATTAAGATCAATTAGTCCTGAAAACTTAAGACTAATCAGACAACCGGTTGTTGGATAACTGTCCCTGAATTTGTAATTTTAAGGAAATTTAGCAGTTTTTTTGTTATAATCTAATGTATTATTATAGACAAAGATAATGTATATAAGATCTAAAAACAAGTTGATATGACAAAGATATTGAAATGACCCCTTAAATTGATATTGCCTTTTAAAGTGATTTTTTTCGTAAATTTCTCCAGTTAATCTACGGGGCCAAGTAGAATAAAACTAAGCCACAATGCCATCCAACTTACATGGCAATCATGTCTGAATAAAGTACATAGGGATTAACTATTGAAGTGTAAGAGAAAATTGTTAAAAAAAACCCAACAATTTCAAATGGTCATAACTTGAAAACTAATTTAAATAATGATAAGGGGTCTACAGTAGGTATTGTCTAAGTCGAGATACTAGTGGGATAAATTTAATGGATATCATTATATGGGTATCTTATACTATTTATTATGATTTAAACCTTATTTTACATGATTTTTTAAAACCACAGAAGATTCATTTAAGCGACACAGGCTCATGAGAGCTAGCCTCTAGTTTTATACAAAAATTGCTATTGTTGAAGATGCAGGTGAGCAAGCCCAGCTTGTTAGAGACTCTAGTTCCCCTGCTTCATATATACTTATGTGTTTGAATTTACGATAAGAAATCAACTAAATATTTAATCTCCATGAACAACAGAGGTACCACAAGCACCTGAAAATTTGAAGGTGAAGACGAGGACCAATGACAAGTTGACTTTGGAATGGACAAGGCCAAAGGCAATTGGCAATTCAAAGGTTACTGGGTACAATATTTCCCTGAAAATGGTTGATTCTGATGACTGGAAAAAGATTGGACGAGGCAGATCATTTGTCACCTCCTATACCATTAAGAATCTGAAGCTGGACAAACATTATGTATGTAGTGTCAGTGCTGAAAACAAAGTTGGTAAAGGACCAGCAGCCGAGGTAGAGTCTCTTGTTGTTCAACATCTAAAGCCAGGTAAATTGAAGTTCTGTCTGAGTTCATTCAAAATTAAAGGCTGAATTGGTTTTTTTTAGTTCCTGAGTGATTAAGTTAAATTTGAATTATCTGTAACTTTTAAAAGACATGATCAGAAAAGTGCAATTAACGTTAACACCAAATTAATCCAGTGTTATTATCATTTTCTTACACTATGTTGATACCAGTTATTACTCACTTGACTTGATCAATAAAAAAAAATCTCCATTGAAAATATGGGAAAAAAATATTATATTATGTTCTAACTTTCTCATTCAAAGTTTAGGAATTTTGTTTTTAGCTCACCTGGCTCAAAGGGCCAAGTGAGCTTTTCTCATCACTTGGCGTTCGTCATTGTAGGCGTAATTTTTCACATTTTGAACATCTTCTAGAGAACCACTGAATGAAATGGAACCAATGATCCTTATGAGGTGTTGACCAAGTGTTGTTACTTTGCAGCTGATCCATTATCCAAGATGGCTGCCAGCAGGGGACTAAGTTTAACATAGGACCCTATGGGAAATACATACAAATGTCTTCTTTTAGAGAACCACTGAATGGAAAGAAACCAAGCATGGCATGAATGTTCTTTATGAGATGCCTACCAAGTGTTGTTACTTTGTAACCTATCCATCATCCAAGATGGCCACCAACAGGGGACTTAGTGTAACATAAGACCCTATATATATATGGGAAATACATACAAATGTCTTCTTTTAGTGAACCACTGATAGGAATGAAACCAAACAGCATGAATGTTCCTTATGAGATGCTTACTTAGTGTTGTTACTTTGTAGCAGATCCATCATCTATTAGATGACTGCCAGCAGAGGACTTAGTTAAACTTAGTACCCTATGGGAAATACTTACAAATGTCTTCTTTTAGAGAACCACTAAATGGAATGAAACCAAACATAGCATGAATGTTCCTTATAAGGTGTTGACCCAGTGTTCTCAGGCCTCTACAATAAAAAAAAAATTCAACTTGTCCTGTAGGACAAGCACATACCAAAATTTACTTGCCCGAATGAAATTGTTACTTGTCCAAAAATTTTCTATTAAAAATAACCTTTTTTACATTTTTAGTTGATTAAAGGAACAAAACGAATTTAAACAATATAACAGAATTTGATGTATTTTTTTTTAAATACTTTTCAAAAATATGAGTCAAGTACAACTGCGAAGCTAGTCATATCACAGGAATTAGGTTCTAGTTTCCATCAATGCTAGTCTCATCAGACTCTAATCATGAGGCACCATCTGATAGGCCTGTACACTCATTGGATTTGTATTCTGTTTGGGTTTTTTTTAAGTTAAAAAAAAAGTTTATTCAAATGCAATCAATAAAAAGAAGATAAGCCATCATAAGGTCTAATTGCCGATGAGACAACTCTCTACAAAAGACCAAATGACACAGAAATTAACAACTATAGGTCACCATATTGCAAGTAATGTTTTTTTTTCTACTTATGATCAAATATGATTTTGTGAATTTTATGGTAAATAAAAAAAAATATTTTTGTGAAAAAATTACTGGTATGGTATTTATCATAAGGAACAGAATAAGGTAGCAAAATGAGTACTGATTTGTCTTGGTCCCGAAATGTCTCCTGCCTTGTCAAACTGTCTATCAATCATGTCTACTAAATATGTCTCCTACGGTGCCAAACTGTCTCTTAAACAATTGGAGCTGAATCTTTTGAGGTGACGAACTGTCCTGTAAAGTTACCTTATCTACAAAGCGCATCATTGATTCCGATCACTGATCATCAGTAAGACTGTTTTCTGAGAATAGTATACCTTTTACCTGTTAAAAAGTACCTGACAAAGAACCAGTTAAAAATTATCGATTGCAAGTAAACATGTTGAAGAAAAAGGTTTTGCATTTGAATAAGCAGAATACAGAAACATGTCAAATTAATATTTGTTTTCTTGTTTTTGTTTATAATCAATTACTTTGTTCATCAAAGTTGGATTAAATTTATTTTCTGTAGAATAATTGTACTTGTCCCGACGGACAAGCTTGATCCAGCTTTTACTTGTCCGACCTTTTTTCCCTCTGGTACCGGACAATCGGACAAGCGTTATTGTCGAGGCCTGGTTCTGACTTTGAAACCGATCAATTATATAAGATGGCCACAAGCAGGAACTTAGTTTAACATAGGACCCTATGGGACATACGTACAAATGTACTGAATGGAATGAAATCAAACATGGCATGAATGTTCCTTATGAGGTGCTGACCAGGTGTTGTTATTTTGTAACTTTTCCGTTATCCAAGATGGCCACCAGGGGGGGGGGGGGGGGGACCTACTTTAATATAGATCCCTATGGGAAATACATACAAATGTCTTCTTTTGAAGAACTACTGAATGGAATGAAACAAAATTTATCATGAATGTTCCTTATGAGGTACTAAACAATTTGTTGTTATTTTGTAGCCGTTCCATTATTCAAGATTGCCGCCATTGGGGGACTTATTTTAACATGGGATCCTATGGGAATTACATACAAATGTCTTCTTTGGGGGACCTAGTTTAATATAGATCCCTATAAATGTCTTCTTTTGAAGAACCACTGAATGGAATGAAACAAAATTTATCATGAATGTTCCTTATGAGGTACTAAACAATGTGTTGTTATTTTGTAGCTGTTCCATTATTCAAGATTGCCGCCATTGGGATCCTATGGGAATTACATACAAATGTCTTCTTTAAGAGAACTAATGATCAAACATAACAATATTATATCAAATTTGGCCTAAAACATCATTATAAGTATCTGTTACAATTTTTTATTTACATTTTTAATATTATTTGAAAATTCCAAGTATAGAATCAGGTGAGCCACACAGGCTCTTGAGATTCTCTAGTTTATATATGGTTCAAAACATTTTTGGATTGATTTTGGAAGTTATGGTCCAAACTCTTGTCCATGTTGTTGTTAGCATCTGTGTAAGTATAAATATGATCTTTCTGAAACTGCTTATTTAAATTTTTCAACCATTTTTTGTGTGAGTTCCTACTACTGTCCCACTATAACATAGTCTTTTAAGTGTACTTTTTGTGTTGAATACTTTTATTCCCAACCTACGTTCGTCCCTGTCCTGCTTCAGGTTAAAATTTTTTGTCAAGGTAGTTTTTGATGAAGCTAAGGTCCAATCAACTTGAAACTTAGTACACCTGAACCTATATATTGTATGATCTTTCTAATTTTAATGCCAAATTAGATTTTTACCCAATTTCATGGTCCATTGAATATGGTAAATAATGTGCAAGTGGGGCATCTGTGTACTTTGGACACATTCTTGTTTTCAGGCAGTTGTGCAGTGCAAAACTATATGTATCAACTGGTTGTTTTAAGTGAATGTACCTATGTGTAGTTACAAGTTGGGCTAATTTGCTGATAACAGAATCAATATTTATACCAAATAAAACAATATTTAAAGATTTAATTACAGTGTTAAATAGGTAACCTTAAAAATATGAACATAAGTTATAAGTATAACAACCTCATAATGAACATATGTATAACACACATGAACAATTCAACAAATGTCATAAGTATAACAAACATGAGCAATTCAACATATGTCACAAGTATAACAAACATGAACAATTCCACATATGTCATAAGTATAACAAACAGGAACAATTCCACATATGTCATAAGTATAAAAAACATGAACAATTCAACATATGTCACAAGTATAACAAACATGAACAATTCCACATATGTCATAAGTATAACAAACTTGAACAATTCAACATATGTCATAAGTATAACAAACATGAATAATTCAACATATGTCATAAGTATAACAAACATCAGGCTGTTGATTTTAAGGGTGTTTATCATTACACTATAGTTAATCTATCATATTATCATGATTATTGTTCAAAATTCAGGCCATACTGGTAATTAAGAACTTTTTTTTTACAGTGAAAGCTATTGAGAAAGCCAGAACAAGCAAACAATCTATCAAAGATAAGAAAGAAAATAAAGCGCTATATAGTGATGTAGTCAAAAAGAATTTAACTAGCAGACCAACAACAGGTAAAAAATGATTGAGAAAATATAAATAAATGGGCTTAAATAAGTTATATTTGAATATGCCTAGTCATATTCACTCTGCTAGTTCAAGATAAAGGACCAGTAATGACCCATCAAATTGTGCAATCAAAAAGACATCAAAATTTTCATAGGGAAGAGTGAAAAAAGGACATATGTTACATGATATAGATATGTTTGAAAATTATAAAGTTATGTAAAATATATAGAAAAAAGACTTGATTAACTCACATTACTGTTGGACAATTTTCTCATTTTTTATAAGCAGTAGAAAAACATACTCAGTAAAATTTGTACCTTTTAGTTATTGTTATTTTCAATAAGTCGCTTCTAAATAAACTGAAGTTATTGATCTTAAATGAAAATATAACTTTTTTATTCCTTTTGTCTTATATTTTTTTTTAAGAATCATAGAAATATATACATGTAGAAAGCAAATCTTAATAGGCAAAATGATCAAAAAGTCAAGATCTAAAACAAATAAGTGAACATTCCCAAAATTGTCAGTTGGCCCTTTATTGAAGTTATTGTCCTAAATGACTTTTTTATTATCAGCTTTTTGCATTTTTGCCTATTATTTTGAAAATAGTTGTATCAGTAAAGACATTTGTGTGTCAACAAACTCTTGTTTTACAGTGAAATCTATTGGGAAAGCCAGCCCTAGCCAACCATCATTCAAGAATAAGAAAGGAGGAAATAAAGTATTATATTGTGATAAATTTAAAAGGAATTTAACAAGTCGACCAATAGCAGGTAACAACTATTTGAGTAAAATGTGTTTTTAAAGGATTAGAAAATTCTGCTTGGGATGAATGTAGCTATACAGTCAAACCTGCACTAATGGTCACATTGTTTCAACAGTCAGTTGCAACCAATGGTGGCTTTCAAATCTTTTCTTTTTTTTTACTCTATATTATTTTACGTATAGAAAGATAGAAAGCAAATTTGTGCATTAGGGTCTATTAAGGTATTTTGGGAGGCCGAAAGAAGGGAGGGGTTTACTATAGAACCCTATGGGAATTTTTTTTTGAAAATTTTCAAATGAATATAACTTGTAAACTTTAAGTGATAAACACACACAGTCTTCAGAAATGATCATAGGACAATAAAACAAATGACATGAAATAAAGGGGGAATCCCTGGGGTCATTCCCACGTCCTTAATACTTGAGAATATGCTATTAACTTGTAAACAGTCCAAATCCCCACCCTTAAACCATATATATTCTTGAATGGGACTATAAAACAAATTTAATGAAATAAAAGGGAAGTCCATGGAGGTCACCCCACCCCATTCAATTTGAGAATGTGCTATTATAATGTAAACGGTCCAGATCCCCACCCCTAAACCATATATATTCTTGTAGGGGACAATAAAACAAAGGAAAAGAAATGTCCCTAGGGGGTCACCCCGTCCCCTGTTGTTTGAAAACTTGTAAACGGTCCATATCCCCAACCATAAACCATATATATTCTTGTATGGAACAATAAAACACATCAAATGAATAATATAGGGAGAGTCCATGGGGGTTACCCCCACCCCGTTACAATCATCATTAAGGTATCTTGGTAAAAAAATGTGTTAGATGATCCAGCCTGCCAACCAAGATGACAGACATGGCTAAAAAATTGACATAGGAGTAAAATGCATTTTTTTGTAAACAATTCTGAAACTAAAGCACTTAGAGCAAATCTGACATGGGATAGAAATGATCATCAGATTAAGATCTATTAACCCTGAAAAATTAAGACTAATCAGACAACCCCTTGTTTTGAATTTAGAATTTTTGAAATACTAAGGCTTTTCTACCTCAGGCATAGATTGCCTTGGCTGTATTTGGCAAAACTTTTGGGAATTTTGGTCCTCAATGCTCTTCAACTTTTTACTTTATTTGGCCTTTTTAACTTTTTAGCTCACCTTTCCAAAAGGAAATGTGAGCTTTTGCCATCACTTGGCGTCCGTCGTCTTCCGTCCATCCGTCCGTCGTCGTCGTCCGTCCATCGTAAACTATTTCAAAGATCTTCTTCTCTGAAACTACTGAACCAATTCAAACCAAACTTCATCTGATTGATTCCTAGGGTATCTAGAATAAAGTTTGTGTTTTAATTCCCATTTCATAAAAAAAACATGGCCGCCATGGCTAAAAATAGAACATAGGGGTAAAATGCAGTTTTTAGCTTATAACTCAAAAACCAATTGAAAGCATTTAGAGCAAATCTGACATGGGGTAAAATTGTTTATCAGGTCAAGATATATCTCCCCTGAAATTTTCAGATAAATCGGACAACCCGTTGTTAGGTTGCTGCCCCTGAATTGGTAATTTTAAGGAAATTTTGCTGTTTTTGGTTATTATCTTGAATATTATTATAGATGTAGATAAACTGTAAACAGCAATAATGTAATGCTTGGGGTATACAATGTTTTTTTATACTTTCATCATAAATTATATTATGAACACGAGACAAACGAGACATTTCAGTGTGTCCTCTTGTTTTTGCTTTTGAAGAAGATATGACAGAATCGAAGAACCATTTATATAAATTGAAAACCCAAAATAATCATTGATGGAAGATTTAAGCAAAAAATTTAAGGTGAGCGATTCAGGCTCTTGAGAGCCTCTTGTTTGGATTAAAGCGTCACTGATGAGTCTTTTGTAGACGAAACGTGTTCTCTAGTTAATCTACAGGGCCAATTAGAATAAAACTAAGCCACATGCCATCCAACTAACATGGCAATCTATCCGAATAAAGTACATAGGGATTTATTATTGAGGTGTAAGGGAAAATTTGTTAAAAAAAATCAAAACAATTTCAAGTAGTCATAACTTGAAAACTAATTTAAATAATGATAAGGGGTCTTCAGTAAGTATTGTCTAAGTCGAGATACTAGTGGGATAACCTTTTTATACGCCCGTCAAAATTTTGACGGGACGTATTATGGTATACAAATGTCCGGTGTCTGTCCGTCCGTCCGTCTGTCCGTCCGTCCGTCTGTCTGTCCGTCTGTCCGGCGTAAACATGTCGCACCGTAACTTGAGAACGACTTATCCAAATCTCATGAAACTTAAAATAGTTGTTTCTTATGATGGTCAAATGATCTGTATACTTTTTGGTGAAAATAAGATTTAAACTTTTTGAGTTACGGCACTTTGTAACTAAAACAGGGGTGTGTTTTTTTTCACATGTCGCACCGTATCTCAAAAACGTTTCTTGATTATTGCTTAAAACTTTACACACTTCTTAGTTATATTAATCTCAATATCTGTATACTTTTTGGTGATGATTCAAAATTTCATTTTTGAGTTTTTGAGTATTTTATAAAAAAGGGGGAGGGTTTTTTTACATGTCGCGCCGTATCTCAAAAACGATTTATGATTATTGCTTAAAACTTTACACACTTCTTTGTTATATTAATCTAAAGATCTGTATACTTTTTGGTGATGATTCAAAATTTCATTTTTGAGTTATTGAGTATTTTGTAAAAAAGGGGGAGGTTTTTTTTACATGTCGTGCTGTATCTCAAAAACGATTTATGATTATTGCTTAAAACTTTACACACTTCTTTGTTATATTAATTTAAAGATCTGTATACTTTTTGGTGATGACTCAAAATTTTATTTTTGAGTTATTGAGTATTTTGTAAAAAAGGGGAGGTTTTTTTTTTACATGTCGCACCGTATCTCAAAAACAATTTATGATTATTGCTTGAAACTGTACACACTTCTTTGTTATACTAATTTAAAGATCTGTATACTTTTTGGTTTGATTCAAAATTTTATTTTAGTGATATTTGTAAAAAAAAACAGGGTGGGGGGGGGGGGGGGGTTTCACATGTCCCGCCGTGTCTCAAAAACAATAAATGGTTATTGCTTAAAACTTCCTCAGAAACTATTTATGATTATTACATAAAACTACACAAGACGTCGGGCGTATCATGCGCTCATGGCGCAGCTGTTTATTTAATTTAGTTATTAGGGTATCTTATACTATTTATTAAGATTTAAACCTTATTTTACATGATTTCCAAAACCACAGAAGATTTTAAGCAACACAGGCTCATGAGAGCTAGCCTCTAATTTTAAACAAAAATTGCTATTGTTGAAGAAGATGCAGGTGAGCAAGCCCACCTTGTTAGAGACTCTAGTTCCCCTGCTTCATACTTATGTGTTTGAATTTAAGATAAGAAATCAACTAAATATTTAATCTCCATTTACAACAGAGGTACCACAAGCACCTGCAAATTTGAAGGTGAAGACAAGGACCAATGACAAGTTGACTTTGGAATGGACAAGGCCAAAGGCAATTGGCGATTCAAAGGTTACTGGGTACAATATTTCCCTGAAAATGGTTGATTCTGATGACTGGAAAAAGATTGGACGAGGCAGATCATTTGTCACCTCCTATACCATTAAGAATCTGAAGCTGGACAAACATTATGTATGTAGTGTCAGTGCTGAAAACAAAGTTGGTAAAGGACCAGCAGCAGAGGTAGAGTCTCCTGTTGTTCAACATCAAAAGCCAGGTAAATTGAAGTTCTGTCTGAGTTCATTCAAAATTAAAAGCTGAATTGGGTTTTTTTAGTTCCTGAGTGATTAAGTTAAATTTGAATTATCTGTAACTTTTAAAAGACATGATCAGAAAAGTGCAATTAACGTAAACACCAAATTAATCCAGTGTTATTATCATTTTCTTATACTATTTTGATACCAGTTATTACTCACATGACTTGATCAATAAAAAAAATCTCCATTGAAAATATGGGGAAAAAATATTATATTATGTTCTAACTTTCTCATTCAAAGTTTAGGAATTTTGTTTTTAGCTCACCTGGCTTAAAGGGCCAAGTGAGCTTTTCTCATCACTTGGCGTTCGTCATTGTCGGCGTAACTTTTCACATTTTGAACATCTTCTAGGGAACCACTGAATGAAATGGAACCAAACATAGCATGAATGATCCTTATGAGGTGTTGACCAAGTGTTGTTACTTTGTAGCTGATCCATTATCCAAGATGGCTGCCAGCAGGGGACTAAGTTTAACATAGGACCCTATGGAAAATACATACAAATGTCTTCTTTTAGAGAACCACTGAATGGAAAGAAACCAAACATAGCATGAATGTTCTTTATGAGATGCCTACCAAGTGTTGTTACTTTGTAACCAATCCATCATCCAAGATGGCCACTAACAGGGGACTTAGTGTAACATAAGACCCTATATATATATGGGAAATACATACAAATGTCTCCTTTTAGTGAACCACTGATAGGAATGAAACCAAACAGCATGAATGTTCCTTATGAGATGCTTACTAAGTGTTGTTACTTTGTAGCAGATCCATCATCTATTAGATGGCTGCCAGCAGAGGACTTAGTTAAACTTAGTACCCTATGGGAAATACTTACAAATGTCTTCTTTTAGAAAACCACTAAATGGAATGAAACCAAACATAGCATGAATGTTCCTTATGAGGTGTTGACCAAGTGTTCTCAGGCCTCTTCAATAAAAAAAATTTCAACTTGTCCTGTAGGACAAGCACATACCAAAATTTACTTGCCCGAATGAAATTGTTACTTGTCCAAAAAATTTCTATTAAAAATAACCTTTTTTACATTTTTAGTTGATTAAAGGAACAAAACGAATTTAAACAATATAACAGAATTTGATGTATTTTTTTTAAAATACTTTTCAAAAATATGAGTCAAGTACAACTGCGAAGCTAGTCATATTACAGGAATTAGGTTCTAGTTTCCATCAATGCTAGTCTCATCAGACTCTAATCATGAGTCACTATCTGATAGGCCTGAACACTCATTGGATTTGTATTCTGTTTGGTGTTTTTTTAAGTTTTGTGAATTTAATGGTAAATAAAAAAAAATATTTTTGTGAAAAAATTACTGGTATGGTATTTATTATAAGGAACAGAATAAGGTAGAAAAATGAGGTACTGATTTGTCTTGGTCCCGAAATGTCTCCTGCCTTGTCAAACTGTCTATCAATCATGTCTTCTAAATATGTCTCCTACGGTGCCAAACTGTCTCTTAAACAATTGGTACAAAGCGCATCATTGATTCCGATCAGTAAGACTGTTTTCTGAGAATAGTATACCTTTTACCTGTTAAAAAGTACCTGACAAAGAACCAGTTAAAAATTATCGATTGCAAGTAAACATGTTGAAGAAAAAGGTTTTGCATTTGAATAAGCAGAATACAGAAACATGTCAAATTAATATTTGTTTTCTTGTTTTTGTTTATAATAAATTACTTTGTTCATCAAAGTTGGATTAAATTTATTTTCTGCAGAATAATTGTACTTGTCCCGACGGACAAGCTTGATCCAGCTTTTACTTGTCCGACCTTTTTTCTCTCTGGTACCGCACAATCGGACAAGCGTTATTGTCGAGGCCTGGTTCTTACTTTGAAACCGATCCATTTTATAAGATGGCCACAAGCAGGGACCTAGTTTAATATAGATCCCTATGGGAAATACATACAAATGTCTTCTTTTGAAGAACCACTGAATGTAATGAAACAAAATTTATCATGAATGTTCCTTATGAGGTACTAAACAATGTGTTGTTATTTTGTAGCCGTTCCATTATTCAAGATTGCCGCCATTGGGGGACTTATTTTAACATGGGATCCTATGGGAATTACATACAAATGTCTTCTTTGTGGGACCTAGTTTAATATAGATCCCTATGGGAAATACATACAAATGTCTTCTTTTGAAGAACCACTGAATGGAATGAAACAAAATTTATCATGAATGTTCCTTATGAGGTACTAAACAATGTGTTGTTATTTTGTAGCTGTTCCATTATTCAAGATTGCCGCCATTGGGGGACTTATTTTAACATGGGATCCTATATGGGAATTACTTACAAATGTCTTCCTTAAGAGAACTAATGATCAAACATAACAATATTAAATCAAATTTGGCCTAAAACATCATTATAAGTATCTGTTACAATTTTTAATTTACATTTTTATACCCCCGCTTTAAAAAAGGGGGGGTATACTGTTTTACCTCTGTCTATCAGTCCGTCCATCAGTCCGTCCGTCAGTCAGTCTGTCCCATGAAACTTTTGTCACATTTTTCTCAGGAACTACACATCCACCCTTTCTGTAATTTGGTATCAACATTTATATATGTCAGCCATACTGTGTGATGCGTTTTCAGATTCATCACTTGACAACTTCCTGTTTACCAAACACTTGTCTGATTTTACACATGATAGCCAAGTTTAAAATTTTCGTCACATTTTTCTCAGGAACTACAATACAAGGATTTCTGAAATTTGGTTTCAGGATTTATATAAGTCAGCTATACCGTGTGATGCGTTTTCAGATTCATCACTTGACAACTTCCTGTTAACCGAACACTTGTATGATTTTACACATGATAACCAAGTTAAAAATTTTCGTCACATTTTTCTCAGGAACTACAATACAAGGATTTCTGAAATTTGGTTTCAGGATTTTTATAAGTCAGCTATACTGTGTGATGCGTTTTCAGATTCATCACTCGACAACTTCCTGTTTACCGAACACTTGCATATTTTTACACTATTAGTATTATCCACTTGAGGCGGGGGTATCATCAGTGAGCAGTAGCTCGCAGTTTCACTTGTTAATATTATTTCAAAATTCCAAGTATAGAATCAGGTGAGCTCTTGAGATTCTCTAGTTTATATATGGTTCAAAACATTTTTGGATTGATTTTGGAAGTTATGGTCCAAACTCTTGTCCATGTTGTTGTTAGCATCGGTGTAAGTATAAATATGATCTTTCTGAAACTGCTTATTTAAATTTTTCAGCCATTTTTTTGTGTGAGTTCCTACTACTGTCCCACTATAACATAGTCTTTTATGTGTACTTTTTGTGTTGAATACTTTTATTCCCAACCTACGTTCGTCCCTGTCCTGCTTCAGGTTAAATCTTTTTGTCAAGGTAGTTTTTGATGAAGCTAAGGTCCAGTCAACTTGAAACTTAGTACACCTGTACCTATATATGGTATGATCTTTCTAATTTTAATGCCAAATTAGATTTTTACCCAATTTCATGGTCCATTGAATATGGTAAATAATGTGCGAGTGGGGCATCTGTGTACTTTGGACACATTCTTGTTTTCAGGCAGTTGTGCAGTGCAAAACTATATGTATCAACTGGTTGTTTTAAGTGAATGTACCTATGTGTAGTTACAAGTTGGGCTAATTTGCTGATAACAGAATCAATATTTATACCAAATAAAACAATATTTAAAGATTTAATTACAGTGTTAAATAGGTAACCTTAAAAATATGAACATAAGTTATAAGTATAACAACCTGATAATGAACGTTATGAAGTATAACAAAGATGAACAATTCAACAAATGTCATAAGTATAACAAACATGAACAATTCAACATATGTCACAAGTATAACAAACATGAACAATTCCACATATGTCATAAGTATAACAAACTTGAACAATTCAACATATGTCATAAGTATAACAAACATGAACAATTCAACATATGTCACAAGTATAACAAACATGAACAATTCCACATATGTCATAAGTATAACAAACTTGAACAATTCAACATATGTCATAAGTATAACAAACATCAGGTTGTTGATTTTAAGGGTATTTATCATTATACTATAGTTAATCTATCATATTATCATGATTATTGTTCAAAATTCAGGCCATACTGGTAATTTAGAACTTTTTTTTTACAGTGAAAGCTATTGAGAAAGCCAGAACAAGCAAACAATCTATCAAAGATAAGAAAGAAAATAAAGCGCTATATAGTGATGTAGTCAAAAAGAATTTAACTAGCAGACCAACAACAGGTAAAAAATGATTGAGAAAATTTAAGTAAATGGGCTTAAATAAGTTATATTTGAATATGCCTAGTCATATTCACTCTGCTAGTTCAAGATAAAGGACCAGTAATGACCCATCAAATTGTGCAATCAAAAAGACATCAAAATTTTCATAGGGAAGAGTGAAAAAAGGACATATGTTACATGATATAGATATGTTTGAAAATTATAAAGTTATGTAAAATATATAGAAAAAAGACTTGATTAACTCACATTACTGTTGGACAATTTTCTCATTTTTTATAAGCAGTAGAAAAACATTCTCAGTCAAATTGGTACCGTTTAGTTATTGTTATTTTCAATAAGTCGCTTCTAAATAAACTGAAGTTATTGATCTTAAAAGAAAATATATCTTTTTTATTCCTTTTGTCTTATTTTTTTTTTTAAGAATCATAGAAATATATACATGTAGAAAGCAAATGTTAATAGGCAAAATGATCAAAAAGTCAAGATCTAAAACAAATAAGTGAACATTCCCAAAATTGTCAGTTGGCCCTTTATTGAAGTTATTGTCCTAAATAACTTTTTTATTATCAGCTTTTTGCATTTTTGCCTATTATTTTGAAAATAGTTGTATCAGTGAAGACATTTGTGTGTCAACAAACTCTTGTTTTACAGTGAAATCTATTGGGAAAGCCAGCCCTAGCCAACCATCATTCAAGAATAAGAAAGGAGGAAATAAAGTATTATATTGTGATAAATTTAAAAGGAATTTAACAAGTCGACCAATAGCAGGTAACAACTATTTGAGTAAAATGTGTTTTTAAAGGATTAGAAAATTCTGCTTGGGATGAATGTAGCTATACAGTCAAACCTGCACTAATGGTCACATTGTTTCAACAGTCAATTGCAACCAATGGTGGCTTTCAAATCTTTCCTCTTTTTTACTCTATATTATTTTACGTATAGAAAGATAGAAAGCAAATTTGTGCATTAGGGTCTATTAAGGTATTTTGAGAGGCCGAAAGAAGGGAGGGGTTTACTATAGAACCCTATGGGATTTTAATTTCGAAAATTTTCAAATGAATATAACTTGTAAACTTTAAGTGATAAACACACACAGTCTTCAGAAATGATCATAGGACAATAAAACAAATCACATGAAATAAAGGGGGAATCCCTGGGGGTCATTCCCATCCCCTTAATATTTGAGAATATGCTATTATCTTGTAAACAGTCCAAATCCCCACCCCTAAACCATATATATTCTTGAATGAGATGATAAAACAAATTTAATGAAATAAAAGAGAAGTCCCTGGGGGTCACCCCACCCCATTCAATTTGAGAATATGCTATTATAATGTAAACGGTCCAGATCCCCAGCCCTAAACCATATATATTCTTGTAGGGGACAATAAAACAAATGAAAAGAAATAAAAGGGAAGTCCCTAGGGGGTCACTCCACCCCCTGTTGTTTGAAAACTTGTAAACGGTCCATATCCCCAACCATAAACCATATATATTCTTGTATGGAACAATAAAACACATCAAATGAAATAATATAGGGAGAGTCTATGGGGGTTACCCCCACCCCGTTACAATCATCATTAAGGTATCTTGGTAAAAAAATGTGTTAGATGATCCAGCCTGCCAACCAAGATGACAGACATGGCTAAAAAATGGACATAGGAGTAAAATGCATTTTTTTGTAAACAATTAAACTAAAGCACTTAGAGCAAATCTGACATGGGATAGAAATGATCATCAGATTAAGATCTATTAACCCTGAAAAATTAAGACTAATCAGACAACCCCTTGTTTTGAATTTAGAATTTTTGAAATACTAAGGCTTTTCTACCTCAGGCATAGATTGCCTTGGCTGTATTTGGCAAAACTTTTGGAAATTTTGGTCCTCAATGCTCTTCAACTTTTTACTTTATTTGGCCTTTTTAACTTTTTAGGAAAAAAGGAAATGTGAGCTTTTGCCATCACTTGGCGTCCGTCGTCTTCCGTCCGTCCGTTGTCTTCTGTCCGTCCGTCCGTCATCGTCGTCCGTCCGTCGTAAACTATTTCAAAGATCTCCTCTGAAACTACTGAACCAATTCAAACCAAACTTCATCTGATTGATGCCTAGGGTATCTAGAATAAAGTTTGTGTTTTAATTCCCATTTCATCAAAAAACATGGCCACCATGGCTAAAAATAGAACATAGGGGTTAAATGCAGTTTTTAGCTTATAACTCAAAAACCAATTGAAAGCATTTAGAGCAAATCTGACAGGGGGTAAAATTGTTTATCAGGTCAAGATCTATCTGCCCTGAAATTTTCAGATGAATCGGACAACCCGTTGTTAGGTTGCTGCCCCTGAATTGGTAATTTTAAGGAAATTTTGCTGTTTTTGGTTATTATCATGAATATTATTATAGATAGAGATACAATGGAAACAGCAAAAATGTTCAGCAAAGTAAGATTTACAAATAAGTCAACATGATCGAAATTGTCATTTGACCCCTTTAGGAGTTATGGCCCTTTATAGTCAATTTTTAACCATTTTCCGTAGATCTTAGTTATCTTTTACAAAAATCTTCTGTGAAACTACTGGGTCAAATTGAACCAAACTTGGCAACAATCATCATTGGGGTAACTTGTTTAAAAATTGTGTCGGTTGACCCGGCCAACCAACCAAGATGGCCACCATGGCTAAAAATAGAACATAGGGGTTAGATCAGTTTTTGGCTTATAACTCAAAAACCAAAGCATTTAGAGCAAATCTGACATGAGGTTAAATGGTTTATCAGGTCAAGATCTATCTGCCCTGAAATTTTCAGATGAATCAGACAACTGATTGTTAGGTTGCTGCCTTTGAATTGGTTATTTTAAGGAAATTTTGCTGTTTTTGGTTATTATCATGAATATTATTATAGATAGAGATAAACTGTAAACAGCAAAAATGTTCAGCAAAGTAAGATTCACAAATAAGTCAACATGACCGAAATGGTCAGTTGACCCCTTTAGGAGTTATTGCCCTTTATAGTCAATTTTGAACCATTTTCCGTAAATCTTAGTTATCTTTTACAAAAATCTTCTCCTCTGAAACTACTGGGCCATATTTAACCAAACATGGCCAAAATTATTATTAGGGTATCTAGTTTAAAAATTGTGTCTGGTGACCCGGCTTACCAACCAAGATGGCCACCATGGCTAAAAATAGAACATAGGGGGTAAAATGCAGTTTTTAGCTTATAACTCAAAAACCAAAGCATTTAGAGCAAATCTGACATGGGGGTAAAATTGTTTATCAGGTCAAGATATATCTGCCCTGAAATTTTCAGATGAATCAGACAACTGATTGTTAGGTTGCTGCCTTTGAATTGGTTATTTTAAGGAAATTTTGCTGTTTTTGGTTATTATCATGAATATTATTATAGATAGAGATAAACTGTAAACAGCAATAATGTAATGCTTGGGGTATACAATGTTTTTTTTATACTTTCATCATAAATTATATTATGAACACGAGACAAACGAGACATTTCAGTGTGTCCACTCTTGTTTTTGCTTTTGAAGAAGATATGACAGAATCGAAGAACCATTTATATAAATTGAAAACCCAAAATAATCATTGATGGAAGATTTAAGCAAAAAATTTAAGGTGAGAGATGCAGGGTCTTGAGAGCCTCTTGTTTGGATTAGAGCGTCACTGATGAGTCTTTTGTAGACGAAACGTGTGTCTGGGGTATATACAAAATTTAGTCCTGGTATCTATGATGAGTTTATTTTGTTGGATATAACTGCCCCTGAATTTGTAATTTTAAGGAAATTAAGCAGTTTTTGGTTATTATCTAATATCTTATTATAGACAAAGATAATGTATATAAGATCTAAAAATATGTTGATATGACAAAGATATTCAATTGACCCCTTAAATTGTATTGCTTTATAAAGTGAATTTCGCAATTTTTTCTTTTACCAAAATATTCTCTAGTTAATCTACAGGGCCAATTAGAATAAAACTAAGCCACAATGCCATCCAACTAACATGGCAATCTATTCGAATAAAGTACAAAAGTACACAGGGATTTATTATTGAGGTGTAAGGGAAAATTGTTAAATAATGATAAGGGGTCTTCAGTAAGTATTGTCTAAGTCGAGATACTAGTGGGATAACCTTTTTTAATTTAGTTATTAGGGTATCTTATACTATTTATTAAGATTTAAACCTTATTTTACATGATTTCCAAAACCACAGAAGATTTTAAGCAACACAGGCTCATGAGAGCTAGCCTCTAATTTTAAACAAAAATTGCTATTGTTGAAGATGCAGGTGAGAAAGCCCACCTTGTTAGAGACTCTAGTTCCCCTGCTTCATACTTATGTGTTTGAATTTAAGATAAGAAATCAACTAAATATTTAATCTCCATTTACAACAGAGGTACCACAAGCACCTGCAAATTTGAAGGTGAAGACAAGGACCAATGACAAGTTGACTTTGGAATGGACAAGGCCAAAGGCAATTGGCGATTCAAAGGTTACTGGGTACAATATTTCCCTGAAAATGGTTGATTCTGATGACTGGAAAAAGATTGGACGAGGCAGATCATTTGTCACCTCCTATACCATTAAGAATCTGAAGCTGGACAAACATTATGTATGTAGTGTCAGTGCTGAAAACAAAGTTGGTAAAGGACCAGCAGCCGAGGTAGAGTCTCCTGTTGTTCAACATCAAAAGCCAGGTAAATTGAAGTTCTGTCTGAGTTCATTCAAAATTAAAGGCTGAATTGGGTTTTTTTAATTCCTGAGTGATTAAGTTAAATTTAAATTATCTGTAACTTTTAAAAGACATGATCAGAAAAGTGCAATTAACATAAACACCAAATTAATCCAGTGTTATCATTTTCTTGCACTATCTTGATACCAGTTTTTTTACTCGCATGACTTGATCAATAAATAAAAAATCTCCATTGATAATATGGGAAAACAATATTATATTATGTTCTAACTTTCTCATTCAAAGTTTAGGAATTTTGTTTTTAGCTCACCTGGCTCAAAGGGCCAAGTGAGCTTTTCTCATCACTTGGCGTTCGTCATTGTCGACATTTTGAACATCTTCTAGAGAACCACTGAATGAAATGGAACCAAACATAGCATGAATGATCCTTATGAGGTATTGACCAAGTGTTACTACTTTGTAACGGATCCATCATCCAAGATGGCTGCCTGGGGGGAATTAAGTTTAACATAGGACCCTATGGGAAATACATACAATTGTCTTCTTTTAGAGAACCGTTGAACGGAAAGAAAACCAAACATGGCATGAATGTTTTTTATCAGATGCTGACCCAGTGTTGATACTTTGTAGCTGGTCCATCATCCAAGATGGCCACTAGCAGGGGACTTAGTTTAACATAGTTCCCTATGGGAAATCCATACAAGTGTCTTCTTTTGAAGAACCACTGAATGGAATGAAACCAAACATAGC
Source organism: Mytilus galloprovincialis (assembly GCF_965363235.1). Lineage (NCBI taxonomy): Eukaryota > Metazoa > Mollusca > Bivalvia > Mytilida > Mytilidae > Mytilus > Mytilus galloprovincialis. Next base: position 9,927,445 of record NC_134838.1, read on the forward strand.
ATGAATGTTCCTTATGAGATATATAGATGCTTACTAAGTGTTGTTACTTTGTAGCTGATCCATCATCTAAGATGGCTGACTTAGTTTAACATATTACCTATGGGAAATACATGCAAATGTCTTCTTTTAGAGAACCACTAAATGGAATGAAACCAAACATAGCATGAATGTTCCTTATGAGGTGCTGACCAAGTGTTCTTACTTTGTAGCCTATCCATTATATAAGATGGCGGCCAGCAGGGACTTAGTTTAACATAGGACCCTATGGGAAATACATACAAATGTCTTCTTAGAGAAGCAAGGAATGGAATGAAATCAAACATGGCATGAATGTTCCTTATGAGGTGCTGACCAAGTGTTCTTACTTTGTAGCCGATCAATTATATAAGATCAGGCTGCCAGCAGGGACTTAGTTTAACATAGGACCCTATGGGAAATACATACAAATGTCTTCTTAGAGAAGCAAGGAATGGAATGAAATCAAACATGGCATGAATGTTCCTTATGAGGTGCTGACCAAGTGTTCTTACTTTGTAGCCGATCCATTATCCAAGATGGCCACCAGGGGGCGGGACCTTGTTTAACATAGGACCCTATGGGAAATCCATACAAATGTCTTCTTTTGAAGAACCACTGAATGGAATGAAACCAAATGTATCATGAATGTTCCTTATGAGGTACTAAACAAAGTGTTGTTACTTTGTAGCCGTTCCATTATTCAAGATGGCCACCAACGGGGGACTTAGTTTAATATGGGATCCTATGGGAAATACATACAAATGTCTTCTTTAAGAGAACTACTGATCAAACATAACAATATTTAATCAAATTTGGCCTAAAACATCATTTTAAGTATCTGTTACAATTTTTTCACAGTTTTTAATATTTTTTTCAAAATCCCAAGTATAGAATCAGGTGAGCGACACAGGCTCTTGTGAGCCTTTAGTTTATATATGGTTCAAAACATTTTTGGATTGATTTTGGAAGTTATGGTCCAAATTGTTGTTAGCATTGGTGTCAGCTTATAATTTAGCTATAAGACCATTGGTTTCTGGATAATAACTTTAGTATTAGTAAATAGAAATATATGAAATTTTAACACGAGGTTTGAAATCATAAAAGGAAGGCTGGGATTTATTTGGGGGGTTTTGGTTCCAACAGTTAATGTATAAAGGGCCAAAAAAGGGCAAAAATAAGCATTTTTATAGTATCCAGACAATACCTGAATGTAAGTATAATTATGATCTTTCTGAAACTGCTAATACCCCAGTCCTACTAGGCCATGCTCGCACTAGATCGCAGTAGGGTTGTATCATGGTCGTGGTGAGGTCTTCAAGATCGTGATGAGCGTGGCCAACTTTGAACATGTTCAAAATAATCGTGGTGCAGTCGTGGCCAAATCAGGTCGTAGTAGAAGCGTAGTGAAAGCGCACTAAGATCGTAGTAAGATCGCAAAGGTCGCTGTACCATCGTAGTGAGAGCGTAGCGAAAGCGTGATTCTATTCGGAGAAACTGCGCTACGATCTCATTGCGACGTTATTACGACTTTACTACGATCATCACGTTCTCACCGTGACCAAACTACGCTTCCACTACGACTATACCACACTGTTTACGACCATAGTACGATTCTAGCACGCCCTTGCCGTCCTCATCACGCTCTTCTCACGACCTGACTACGTTCATACTACGACCATTATTCTCATTGTCATTTTCCAATAAAATATATTAATTTTCTCCAGGGTTTGTTTGTCTGTATGTAATTGGGACTTCTTGTCCATTTTCTCTAACGGTTCAACCATGCTTCTTGTTTTCATATTGATTAGACCGTTGGTTTTCCCGTTTGAACAGTTTTACACTAGCAATTTTTGGGGCCTTTTATATCTTGCTGTTCGGTGTAAGCCAAGGCTCCGTGTTGAAGGTCGTATCTTGGCCTATAATTGTTACTTTTAAAAATTGTTACTTGGATTGAGAGTTGTCTCATTGGCACTCATACCACATCGTGGTAAGAACGTGCTATAATCGCAGTAGAAGTGTGGTAAGATCGTGTTGCAATTGGATAACTTGTGGTATGGTCGTAGTGAGAATGTGATGAGCGTAGAAAGATTTTGATAAGCGTAGTATGGTCGCAGAATAAGCGCGGTGAGAACGTGTTATAATCGTAGCGGGATCGTTGAAGAAGCGTAATGAGGACGTAGTAGCATCGTGAAAGCAACAAAAATTTACATTTTTATGCCGCTCATACCGCGACCGTACCACGATCTGAATTTAATTTAGATCGCGGTGAGTGTGGTGAGATCGTGGTCTAGTGGGACTGAGGCTTAATTTAAATTTTTCAGCTATTTTTTTTGTGTGAGTTGCTACTACTGTCCCACTATAACATAGCTCTTTTCTGTGTACTTTTTGTGTTGAATACTTTTATGCTCTACCTACGCTCATCCCTGTCCTGCTTCAGGTAAAAAAAAATTTGTCAAGGTAGTTTTTGTCTATTATGAAGCTGAAGTCCAATCAACTTGAAACTTAGTACAGTTGTTGCTTATGATATGATCTTTCTAATTTTTTAGCCAAATTATACTTTGAACCTCAATTTGACGGTCCACTGAACATATAAAATGAAAGTGCTAGTTTCAGGTGAAAGTTTTTGGTCAAGGTAGTTTTTGATGATTCAATCAACTTGAAACTTAGTATCATCTTTCTAATTTTAATCCCAAATTCGATTTTTTACCCAATTTTATGGTCCATTGAATACGGAAAATAATGTGCGAGTGGGGCATCTGTGTACTTTGGACACATTCTTGTTTTCAGGCAGTTGTGCAGTGCAAAACTATATGTATCAACTGGTTGTTTTACAGTGAAAGTACCTAGCTATGTGTAGTTACAAGTTGGTCTAATTTGCTGATAACAAAATCAATATTTATACCAAATATAACAATATTTAAAGATTTAATTACAGTGTTAAATAGGTAACCTTGAAAATATGAACATAAGTTATAAGTATAACAACCTGATAATGAACATAAGTTATAAGTATATATATAACAACCTGATAATGAACATAAGTATAACAAACATGAACAATTCAACAAATGTCACTAGTATAACAAACATATACAATTCAACAAATGTCATAGTTATAACGAACATGAACAATTCCACATATGTCACAAGTATAACAACAAACATGAACAATTCAACATATGTCATAAGTATAACAAACATGAACAATTCAACATATGTCATAAGTATAACAAACATCAGGTTGTTTATTTTAAGAGTGTTTATTGTTATACTATAGTTAATCTATCATATTATTATGAGTATTGTTAAAGATTCAGGCCTTACTGGTAATTTAGAACTTTTGTTTTACAGTGAAAGCTATTGAGAAAGCCAGAACAAGCAAACAATCTATCAAGGAAAAGAAAGAAAATGAAGCGCTATATAGTGATGTAGTGAAAAAGAATTTAACTAGCAGACAAACAACAGGTAAAAAATTATTGAGAAAATTTAAATAAATGGGCTTAAATAAGTTATATTTGAATATGCCTAGTCATATTCACTCTGCTAGTTCAAGATAAAGGACCAGTAATGACCCATCAAATTTTGCAATCAAAAAGACATCAAAATTTTCATAGGGAAAAGGGAAAGAAGGACATATGTTACATGATATAGATATATTTGAAATACATAAAGTTATGTAAAATATATAGAAAAAGACTTGATTACCTAATATATTTTAAAGATTGGACTTTTAACTAAGGCCAAAAACTTGAAGAAAAAAAAGATATATCATTTCTCACTGTCTAAGGAATCCAGTGAAGTAAAACAATGTTAGGCTTATCTGAAAAAGCATCAAAATTTGCAACAAATTTATATTTCCTTTATATACTTTCGTAGCAATGAATTTACAGATGATGAATTTTTCCGATGTTCGATGTTGTTTTAATTTTGCAGTTTTAGAATGTTTGCTCCTCTACTTTATGAATTTTTGCCAGATTTTCGGAATCCTCTGGTTTTATCCTTGTATTGCCATTAAAAATTTTGCCCATTAACCCCTACTTTTCTATTCATAATTTTGTTACATAAAGTTCAAAAAGCCATATTTCAAAATCTTATAAAATCGTTGTTATTTTTTCATAGTTTTTGAACCAAAAAAGGTGTCAATGTTAAATGTATGAAAAATCTAGAGAGAATTATTTCCCGCCAAATTTTCTATGGCTTATATCTCGAAAACAAGCACACGGACCCTCCATTTTTTCTGCTTTTATTTTTTCTTTATTTATATACTATCAATTCATAACAGTCTTTTAAAAAGCTTGTTATTTTTAAACAGAGTAGCAAACATCCTTAATTATGGAAGATTTCAAAATCTTGATAAATGCAAGTATGTCACTAAAAATGATGGGTTAATAGAAATACAACTATTGTTTGTGCTTTTGAAAAAAAAAGGTATAATGCGCTGGTGCAGTGAATGTAAACATGGTATCAGTATATAGCTGGGCTGTTAAACATTTTTTACTGACATAACTGTTGGACAATTTTCTCATTTTTTATAAGCAGAAGAACATTCTCAGTTAAATTGGTACAGCTTAGTTATTGTGACAACTATAACTAGTAACTTTAAAATTATAGAACTCATAGAATACAATGAGAATATATTAGACTCTATTGAAAAACGTTTTTTAATAGTAAAAGGTAAGATTTTTTCAAAATGTTGAGATCTGCCTACTGTGCATTTACATCAAAACAGCATATTTTTATCTTTTGGATTTTTTACCCTGAAATGACAAAGTACGATTTTTTTCTTCTTCATTTTTGCTGATTATCTTGGTAACTATAATAGATGGATAGAAAATTCAATTTAATAGCAAGAATGATCAGCAGCACTAGATCCATAAATTATTAAAATGGCCAAGATCGTTAGTTGATTCTTGATTTGAGTTATTACTCTTTTCTGATGATTTTTACCAATTATATAAATAGATAGAAACTTCAAAATATTATTAAAAATGAGCAGTAAGACAAGTTCTACAAGTTAGTCAGCATTGCTGAAATTGTCAGGTGTTATTGCCCTAAAATAATATTTTTTGTGTTTTGGATTTTTTTTTATAAAAGAAAGAGAGAAATTAAACTAGTAATATGAATGGCAATACAATTTAAAAAGAGAAAAGATTATAGTCATGAATAAGGCTGTGTTCACATTGACCTAAACTCTGTGTTGTGTTAGTGTAGCTCACAAATAAACTAAACATAATTACGTTCCCATTGATAAAACTCAATGTTTACATGTAGTTTAAATCATGTTTTGTCTACATGCAGTCGATAGTCCATGTAGGCCTTGTGTAGGTTAAGTGTACACAGAACTAGGCATTCAGAACTTATAATTTTCCCATGTATATTTAAAAAAACGGTTTTTATATAAAATTTATACTTATAACACTTATTAATAAAGTTCTTTACAGAAATATTTGTCTAAACTTGATATATATATTTGTTATAAAAACACTTTATCATATGTTTAGTAGTAAATACAGTAGTTTTGAATATGTGATAAATAGCTTGCTGTTTAATCTATATCGCGCAACTTTGATGTGCACCCTTTATCGCATACCCTTTACCACACCTTTACCCTTAATCACACCCCTACTTTTTTTTTACATAGTCAGTTTTTATTTATGTAAGCTTAAGAAATATTTTTCCTCAAAAAAGGTACTGTAAAAAATACAAAACACACAAAAAAATACAACAATTAACAAAATATTTTTAAAACAATATCACACAAATTGTAAGGTAACCCAGGTGCTTTGGATAAGTAATTGAGCAGTTCTTTTAAGGCTTTTAAAACAAGACAAAAGTAGAACTGAAGGTAACCCAGTGAACAGTCCATATAATATAACTCTCCTGTTGAAATATATGATAAAGTGTATAAAACATGGCAAAATCCGTATCATATGTCGTATCATCCCGAGACACCAATATCAGCCCAAGGGCCTTTAGACTGGACGTACACATTGACAGAAATATTTGCCACTGGTATTAAATCAAACAACGATTCACTCATAAATGCATTACTGAAAAAGGGTGAGGTTGATTGTTTGTTTGTGTAGTATCTCAGATCTGCTAAAATACAATTACAGGGATGATTCCACTATATAGTTTAGGGCCGCTGGGCGGCCCTTAAATCGGCCAGCGGCCCCAAAAAAATGTACATGAAAATGAATTCCCAATTCAGGAAAATAAAATAAAAATCGATATTTCTGGAAAAGTTTCTCTCACCGATTAAGGCAACTATAATTTTTCATAGTTTGTAACAACGATTTAATTATGTCAACATGTGGCAAACAATTTTAGCAGCCGAATTCAATTGATTAATATGTTATGGGAGTATTCGATCTTGTAAAAGCAGATCGCCCAGCAGGTTGATAAAAATGGGTGTCAAAGCAGACCTCGGCAGAGAGCAAATTTAAATTTTGATATAACATTGATGGATAAAGTTTAATGGTCACCGATCTCGTAAAAGCAGATCGCCCAGCAGAGCCGGTTATATAATATGATGAAAACTTGTTTTGAAAAAGAAATTATTTCCTCAAAAGACAAAAGTTTGACCGTTTTTTGAAAATAATGTTGATGATAGACCATTCATGAAATACGATGTCATCATTATGGAACTATTTCAAAAGTTTTGAATATGATCCAAATAATTTTAAAGAACACTAGTTTAATGCTTTAAATATCTTATCAATTAAGTATATGAACTTTCAATTTGTAATTGCTTTTCTGAATTCGACAATTGACCAGTTCAATTAGAAATCCATTTGAATCAAGGTAAATTTATAGAGATGACCTGCTGTGGAAAAAATACCCGATGAATGATTTTTTTCAGTGCTTTATGTTAGCTGAAATATATTTTTTGTAATAGGCCTACGTAACTATAGCTAAGATGATAGACTAGCAATGACTAGCAGACTAGTGCATCATGTTCAATGATATTCATGTAATAACAGTAGCCCATCCATAATTATTCAAAATGTTACAACTTACATGAACATCAGTGTACAGGTTAAACTTAATGATATACATTTTCCGTTTTTACAGGAAAATAATGTTATTTCGTCTTAGATTTTATGCTTAAAAAATTCCCAAATAGAATAAAAATTCCCAATTTGATGTTCTAGGGACCCATTTGAAAACACCTGGAATCATCCCTGAATTAGAAAAACATTACTCCCTCTCTTTGCCAAATACTCCTTAGAGAAAAAAATACCATTTGAAACATACAAAAAAGATAGATATGTAGTGATCCTTAAGAGCGCAATTATTTTTCTTCGTATGTAAGCACGCTGATGCAGCCTACGTTTTTAATGCTTAATCGAGATATCTATTAACTACGGCAAGTCATCCAAAATAACTTTCTTAAAGGAACAACCACTTTACTTAAAAAAAAAAGGGGGGGGTGGTGGTTCTGAGTCCGATTTTTTTTTCGCGTGAGATCTAAACTAATTTTTATATTAAGTTTTTTTTCAATGGTACCTATTCAATATTTAACACTATAATGTATGGGGAAACTTTGGATTCAGAATATTTGTTCATTCCAATTATATATATAATCATCTGCATGACTCCATTTAAAAAAAAACAAATTGTCGAAAAATCCATTCCCCTTTTTTTCAAGTCAAATGGTCTTCCCTAACTTCTAGACTAGAAAAGTTGTTTGAAAATTTGAATTTGGTTCTACGTAATGGACATTTAAATGACATATAGTTTACAAGTGTGAACAAATTCTATGTACAGGTAGCTAAACAAGGTGTATAGATGTGAACAAATTTAATGTGAAACTAGTGTACATTACATTAAACCAAAGGTAAACATGTTTACTGTACACTGCGTATGGTGTGAACATGGCCTTATGTTCTAGTGGTGTCCACAGTTGAAGATGCAAGTAGATATAGACGAATGACACATGGCCTTCAAAGCCTCTAGTTCATCTTTTATTGCAGCTGTTATTTAAAAGCAGGAATCTCATAAACATTTGCATTTCTGATAAAAGAAATTATTTTTGAAGACTTATTGTCTTCTAAAGACTACTATAAATTCTTGAAAAAAAAAACCTACATTTAAATTTGCCTTAATATTCTTTCTGCATTAATATTGTTGGTTTCTCTGAAACTAATTTTTTTATTATCCCTTTCTTATCATTCCAATCAATATCATTATCATTATGGACAAATAATACACAGTTTGAATGAAATAGATGTATGGCTTACTTATGTTAAAATGTTTTGAAGAGTTGTGAACTCGAATAAATATTCTTTATTTTTAGCAGTAAAGCTTCCTTCTCTGAAGATTGACAAATTGAACAAGAAAAGCATTTGGAAAAGACCTTACAAGAAAACAAATGGAAAATGTGAGGGACAGAAAAGACGGCCATATTCAGTAATTCCCATAACAACTTTACAGTAAGTTTACAGATTCATTAAACTTAAGAATAACTATCCTGTTTTCAATATGTATTAAACCTATCAACAGGATGTTGATATAAATCATTTATTTTCCATGAATCAGTTTGTTCTTTGTGGAGTTGAATCAATGGGAACTTAATTTTTTTTAAAAAAACCATCTATCATTGAATAGTTTTTCTGTACAATTTTTTTTTGTTTAAAAAAACATCTTAACCTGCTTTATACAGTAGACTCCAATATAAGAATATTCAGGTAATTTCCTGATACAAACAGTAAGATAGTACATAGTTCAAAGCTCTGCAGTGAATCCTTTTTCAATTTTTTTTTATCTGTTAGTATGAGTTGAAAAATGAATTTAAAAAAAGAAATACAATATATGTAGTATTACCTAGGGGTCCAGCAATGATTGTATCTGCCAGACATGAGCTAATCTGAAATGGTGATTGCCATAATGTAGATCAGGATTTCTGTTAGACCGTATAATTCAGCGAGGTCATTTCATTGATATCAGATTTTGTATTTCCAATTTGCAATAGACAGTTGTTGATCAGTGACTTTTATATAACCTAATTGTTTTTTAGAATAAAGACAAGAAGTGGTCAGAAAAAACAAGTAAGTGCAATCAACAGTTAAGCAATTAGTGCATACACTTTATTCCTTTTTCTTCAGAGAATAAAGTTTTTTTTTCAGATTTGAGGTTAAGAGTAAGTATAATTCATTACCTATTTTATTCACATGTGTTCTTAACTATGACAGAAGTGATTAAGCTCAAAACTAATATATTGCTTATATTATAAAGAAATTCTTTTGTTCTATAAAAATTCGGATCACTTAGTAACTTTTAAGGAAAGACCATCACTTAATATATTGCTTATATTATAAAGAAATTCTTTTGTTCTATAAAAATTCGGATCACTGAGTAACTTTTAAGGAAAGACCATCACTAATTCTGATTTTATAATTAAGATTTTATTAATAAATTAAACAAGACTATAACAAGTTACATTCAAACACATTTACGGGTAACTATAAATATAAAACAGAAATACATTGATTTCTTGTCATTTAACAAAACAGATTAAATCCCATAAATGAATCCTGACATTCCAACATTAGTTAATATTAACTTGAAACTTTCATTTTTGTGTTGCCTTGAGTAAAAAAGTGAAATATAGGTAAGCTGTTTCCTGCAACAGTGACTGCAATGACTGCTTCAACGATATATTAGTTTGTGATTACTTTAGTTTATATCCTTAAAGAATATAAGTAACAACCATAATCATGAAAACTGAGCCTTGAAATTAAGGTCAAGGTCAGATGAACACTGGGAGACAGATATGTACACCTCACATTCATTTAATACACTGATCATAACTAACATATTTCATATAGAATCTGATTATTGGACAAAACCATGAAAACTTTAAAACATTCATCCATTAACCATGACAATCAGGCATATGCAATCAGGTCCAGTTCATATGAAACCCTGCCAAACAGACATGTTAACTCTACAATCATTCAATACACTACAGTGCCCTATTGCTTTAGTTATGAGATATGGACTTGGCACATAACAAAAACCTAATGAGGTCAGGTGAACCCTGTTTGACTGACATAAAGACCTTGAAAAAAAATCCATATACCAAATGAAGTTATATACTTATTTATTCTCATAAATAATCAAATAATTCACGTGGCAAAAATATTTTTTTTTATGCCCCACCTACAATAGTAGAGGGGCATTATGTTTTCTGGTCTGTGCATCCATCTGTTCATTTGTCTGTCTGTTATTCCATTTGTCTGTCTGTCCGTCTGTCTTGCTTCAGGTTAAAGTTTTTGGTCAAGGTAGTTTTTGATGAAGCCGAGGTCCAATCAACTTGAAACTTAATTAGTACACATGTTGTTTATGATATGGTCTTTCTAATTTGAAAGCCAAATTAGACTTTTGACCCCAATTTCACTGTCCATTGAACATAGAAATTTAAAGTATGAGATTTAGGTTAAAAATTATGATCAAGGTAGTTTTTGATGAAGTTGAAGTCCAATAAACTTGAAACTTAGTACACATGTTCCCTATGGTATGATCTTTCTTATTTTAATGCCAAATTAGATTTTTTACCCAATTTAATGGTCCATTCAGCATGGAAAATGATAGTGCGAGTGGGGCATTCATGTACTTTGGACACATTCTTGTTTTCAAAGCAGTGGCTTGCAAAATGTATCTCATTTACATATATGAAGGCATACTAATTATATTATTAATACAATATTATACATTATTTGTTCATTTCCTACATTCAAGTGCACTCCAGATGAAGAAGCTCGCCAAGATATTCAACTGGCTCAAGATAAGGATGGATTTGTTGTGAGACAAATTGATAATGTTAAAGGTATTTAAATAGATTAAATTTAATTTAGAAATTGTCTTTACCACATGACTTCAAAGTATATTTGAAAATGATAAGAGATGAAAGCTAGAAATTTCCATGCCACAGTTTGCTGGGAGAGGGAGTTTAACGAAACAAAAATTGATATACTGCATGTATTGCAAAGAAAGTTGACACTTTACTAAGAATATTTTAAACACATTTTTACCCATTGAACCTCTTTATAAACATCAACAAGACAGCAGCCTATTAACATTAAAACACAATACATTTTGAATGTCTCACTTATTGGTCAGCATGCAGTCTTCAACGTTAAATTATTTATTCACTAAAAAAAAAAAGGGCAGATCATGCAGTTCCAACTTTCAACTTGCTTTAGTAGTTAGCGGTTTAAGTTCACTCTTTTCTCACCTGATAATGACATGAACATGTGGTATGATTGCCAATGAGACAACTCCACAAGAGACTAAATGACACAGATATTAACAGTTATATTTTTATTCCAGGATTTTGTGTTTTTTTTTTTAAACTAACCATAGAGAGAAAAAAAACATTGTCTTATCTGATTTAGGTAAAGGAGTGTTTGCTTCAAAGTTTTTCCAGAAAGGTGACTTTCTAATGGAATATCATGGGGAATTGATAAGTGGCAATGATGGTAAAAGACGGCTCAAAGAATATCCAAATTCCTTTGGAAGTTACATCATGTTCTTCAGATTTGCAGAAAAAGAAATGTGGTAAGTATATCATTTTATTCTGGTATCACCTAAGTTGGACAAAGGTATACAGAAAAACACATTAGTTTACATTACATTGCGTATATGTACATTTGTTGAGGAAGCATTAAATATGAGTTTTTTTACAACGGTATGATTAGTATAGCTGACAGGTTAACATCAGAGAGAATCCAGTTTGTCATTTATTAAGTCTCCCAAACAAAGTTTGGAGACTTATTGTTTTTGCTCAGTTCTTATTATTTTTATTATTTTGCTTCTGCTTCTTTTAATTTTTTTCTTTTTCATTTTTTTCCACCACTTTAAAAAAATGAACTTGTCTGCAGCGTTTCTCCAAAACCACTTGTCAGATTTACTTAGGGTTTCATAAAATGTTAGATTAATATGTCTATGTGAGCCGTCAATCGTTCGTTTGTGCATTGGGGTCTATTATGGGGTATTTTGGGGGGCCGAAAGTATGGAGGGGTTTACTAAAGAACCCTGTGGGATTTTATTTTTGAAATTTTCAAATGAATATAACTTGAAAACTTTAAGTGATAAACACACACAGTCTTCAGAAATGATCATAGGACAATGAAACAAATCACATGAAATAAAGGGGGATCCCTTGGGGGGGGAGGGGGGTGTCCTCCCCACTCACTTAAATTTGTAAATATGCTATTATCTTGAAAAATGTCCAAATCTCCAACCCTAAACAATATATATTATTAAATGGGACAATACAACAAATTTAATGATGTAAAAGGGAAGTCCCTGGGGGTCGCCCCCACCCGTTTCAATTTGAGAATGTGCTATTATCTTGTAAACAGTACATATCACCCACCCCTAAACCATATAAATTCTTGGAGGGGACTATTAAACAAATCAAATGAAATTTAAGGGAAGTCCCTAGGGGTCACCCCCACCTCATTCAATTTGAGAATGTGCTATTATCTTGTAAATGGTCCAGATCCCCACCCCTAAACCATATATATTCTTGTAGGGGACAATAAAACAATGAAAAGAAATAAAAGGGAAATCCATAGGGGGTTACCCCACCCCCTCTTGTTTGAAAACTTGTAAACTGTCCATATCCCCACCCCTTAACCTTATATATCCTTGTATGCAACAATAAAACACATCAAATGAAATATAGAGAGAATCCATGGGGGTTACCCCCACCCCGTTCAATTTGAGAATGTTTTATTATCTTGTAAACGATCCAGATCCCCATCCCTAAACGATATCATCGCTGGGCTTCTAAAATGTTGTAAATTACAAATTTTTCAAGAATTTTTTTTCTCACAAACAGGCTTTGAAAATTTTGGCAAAATGCATGTTTCCAAAATGTCGTAGGTGAACTTGAAAATTTTTGTAAATAGCAGTGAAATAAAAACGTTGACATTTCTGGATTATCCAAGAACTTAAATTATTTTCACAGAAATAAAGAAATGTACAATTATTTTTTTCCCAAAGCCATCCTACAACAATTTTCAAGTTTTCATACAACATTTTGGAAGCAAACTTTACAAACAACTGACATTGGCAATTTTGTGATATGTCTTATTTCACACATTTTGATTGGCCTAACTGTATGCTATTTTGTGATAACAAAGATTTCCTCCCGTCCAGACCATTGGTGTCAAAAAGTATTTTTAGCCAAAAAAGTCATATACGACATTTTAGAAGCCCAGCGACGATATATATTCTTGTAGGGAACAATGAAATAAATCAAATAAAATTGAAAGGAAGTCCCTTGGGGTCACCCCCACCCCATTCAATTTGAGAATGTGCTATTATCTTGTAAACGGTCCAGATCCCCAACCCTAAACCATATATATTCTTGTAGGGACAATAAAACAAATGAAATAATTAAAGGGAAGTCCATATTGGGTCACCCCACCCTCTCTTGTTTGAAAACTTGTAAACAGTCTAGTTTCCTAACCCTTAAACCATATATATTCTTGTAAGGGACAATTAAACAAATCAAATGAATATGGGAGCTTTGTTTGGGAGACTTCATAACAGCATCCTGATACAATTACTTCTTGTAATTCAAATGAATCGGCACAATTTTTGAAGTTTAGATTTCTGTTTTTGGTTCATAATAGCATTAAATTTTAAAAGATTACAGTTCGTTAGGTATTTCTTGTCAATAAGTAGTGTTCTATCTGTCAAGAGACTGGAATCCTCTACCACAATACCCTAAAATGAGTCATCAAACAGCTTCTTTTTATGCCCTATTTATTCTACCCCATTTAGGGCCATTATGTTGTTTGGTCTGCATACGTTTTTTTATTTTGTCTGCCTGTCTGTCATGTTGAAAGTTAAAGTTTTTGGTGGAGGTAGTTTTTGATGAAGTTGCAGTCAAATCAACTAGAAACTTAGTACACAGGTTCCCTATGATATGATCCTTCTAATTTTAATGGCAAATTAAAGGGATAATTCGCGATTTTTCACTTTTCATCTTATTATGTTCATAATACCATAAAAAACATATTCAACAAGTTTTATTTTGATATGAAAAGTAATAAAGAAGAAAATTGGGTATTATTAATTTTATTTCTTCAAACTTCCTGACTTATGTGACGTAGTTTAAGTCTTTATGCATGCCGGGAGTGAAATTAATCTCATTTAAGTCTTGTTCGTTAACCATATAATAACGCTATTTAAAGCGCATCGACGACTTTTGATGTAGCTATCAAGCAATGAAAAGTAAGTGATAGCCATGCAACTTTTAAAATTAGATTGTAGGATTTATGTGTGGATTTTTTTATGCCAATTTTTTAGTAATTAAAGTAAATAATACAATAGAACATTTTTATGATTTTTTTTTCTACAAATACTTTAAACAAACATATGAAACTGACGTGATCGATAGTGTATTTAAAAATACATGCTTGTATTCTGAACTTTTTGCTTCATTCCAGCAAACATTTTCATTTGGCTTGCTTGTACTGTGGAAATAAAATGTGTATTAATTTGTGACACTTAGTGAATGTTAAATGAGTTAAACTCAAGGTAATTAAAAGATTAGCATTATGTAATTCTAATATTTTGATCCTCATTCAGTGACATCTAGGCGTCACGGATCACGATTTCAGGTGTGAACAACATTTCGTATGAATGATAAACGGGAGTCAGTTATAGTTTTAGACACAGAAATGTAAGAAAAAGAAATAAATTAATTTACGGGAATTATTTTAATTGAATAAATTTATAAATAAATTAAATAGCCTTCTAAACACGAGTGTATGAACTAAAAATTGTACTATTTTAGATTAGAATCGGCAACCTTTAATATTTCAAACAGATCATTAGCAATTGCAATTATATAATTTAGTCCATCCAAAGCGATCTTTATTTACCTAATTAGGAATTATGAATGAATGAATATTTTATTTGCGAAAGCATAATTAATTAATGTTCTTATCAGAATATTTTAAATCTCACAACGCATGAAAACTTCAGCTATTTGAAAAAAAAGATGTTTTAAAAAATTGACAGGAAATTTAAAGATCTTCTTGGAATGGAATCAAAAAATTACGAATAGATATTCTTTTCAAGTGTGAAAAACATCAACCAAATTTATTCATAAATCGTTATGTCCTTATTAAAATAGTCTTCGTCTCACAGCGTATAAAACTTTAGCTATTTGACCAAAGATGTTTAAAAAAAAAAGACAGAACGAATTTTATGTCATCTTTTCCTATTTTTGATTGTAATTATAAGTCTGTTTTAACTGTCAAGAATACCCCTTAAGCGGACAACTTGAGCAGTTTATTCTTTAAATTGCTGTCATTGAATATCAAGAAAGAAAATAAATCCCGAAATTGATATATTTCTGGTATGTTCCAATCTGTCCTTTACTAGCTATTGACAACGAGTATATATTACATTTTCCCAAATTTACCCTTGGAAAAAATATGTAAATAGATTATATTTCATCAAATCTTTTTTTTTTTTGGTATTATTTTTATTTTTATAAATAATATTCTTTACACCCAAGATGTTATTTATAATCAAGCGTATGAGTTTTAATAAGTAATGACTATTAATTATATCACCTTCGGACACGCAAGACAGAGATGTATATTATACACCTGATAGTTCAAAATGGAAAGTTATAAGTTATAGGCCGTGTACACTGATCAATACCTACAGAAGTGAAACGATGCATAAACTTGCAAGCCCGACAGGAAATTGCTTGAATACCTGAACATGTCACCTCACACCCCTCACAATACCTTTGGGAGCAATACCTTTAGCCATGCTGGTGATCAGATGAGGGCAGATCCGAATTTATTTGACTAAAGTTTATTACTTTCAAGAATTATGAACAAATTAGATTTTCGAAAACAATTTTCACGGAACACTTATTTATGATTTGATCTTTGACTTTTTAACTAATTCCAATATTAATAGTTTAAAAATAACAGACTATGGTTATTAAAAAAAATAAGAACATTTTCTGTATCAAGTTAATTAGTCAGATAAAACAACCGTACGATTGACAAGATATCGACACGCAATTACGACTACATCGGTTACTGTAGTTTTGGATCTTTGTGGTTTATAGACATATCGTGATTTTTAATCGGTGAAGATGTCAAAATGGCGGAACGCAGAGAATTGATACTCTAAATTTAAAATCGATGTTGATCTCTTATCTAGCGGAATAAAACTTTAATATCTATGAATTTGAGCATTTTTATACAGAATGGACATAATATCAATTTTTGATTTTTTTGCGAAGTCTCCCTTTAAGTTCGCCCTACTTTCACTGGTACACTGAACATAAGAAATGATAGTGCCAATGGGACATCTGTGTACAATGGACACATTCTTGTTTGTGAAGTTCCTGTATTACATTCATAAGAATCTTAAAAGCACCATGCAACCCTACTAATTTCAAGGCTGTTTGAGTTTTCATTTCATTCTGAAGTCACAATTCTTGGGTGGCATACCAATGCATATTTTCTTAATTTTATGAGGACCACAAATCAACACTTAATTAGAAAGCAAAATACATTTTTTGAAAGAGGAAATTTCTCAATGATTTTGCTGTTTACTGATAATATGTTTCTAAAGCAGCAATTACATGTAGAACAGTGGTTGCCAATCAGAGATATTTATTGAAGAATTTGAAAAATATGTACATGATATAAGCTAATTTGAAGACTTGCATATATACAAGAATGAAAAACATGTCACATAAGGATTTCATATAAAATATAACTTAAAAAATAAAATAATCCTAGCCGCCTCATTTTGGTCAAGCCTGCTACATTTGTTACAGAAAGCTTGACATATGAATAGTGATGGCAGCAGTAGCTTTAGCTAACTTCTTCAGAGCTTTATATTTTAGAAGGTGGAAGATGTGTATACTTCATTCTTTGTATATGGATGCCTCATGTTACAAAGTTTCCATCAGTTACATATCCAATATCCTTGACCTCAGTTTCATGGTTCAGTGACTACTTGATTAAAAAGGTTCTGTGATGTTGAATTCTCACCTATTATAAGTAATAGAATAATTACCGGTATATTTGATTTTTGCGTACCTTGCAAGGTCCTTATGCCCATCTTTGGACTTTGATAAATTGTTGAAAATCACTGTTATACAGACTTTTTTCGTATATGCCTTCAGATATTGGGCTGATTTATAGCTCACCAGTACTCGAAGTGTCCCATGTGAGGTTATGCCATCACTTGGCGTCCGTCGGCGTCTGTCGTCGTAAACAATTAAAAAAGTTTCTCATCTGAAACTACGGGGACAAATACCTTCAAGCTTTAAGGTAATGTTCATTAAGGTATCTAGTTTTTAAATTGTATCTGAAGTTTTTATTTATCAACAAACATGGCCGCCATGGCTAAAAATAGAACATAGGGGGTCAAATGCAGTTTTTGGTAAAAAGTGTTCAATTGGTCAAGATCTATCAGCCCTGAAATTTTCAGAAGAATCAAACAACCCGTTATTGGGTTGCTGCCACTGAATTGGTAGTTATAAGGAAATTTTGCAGTTTTTTTGTTATTATCTTTAATATTATTAAAATGACCATAGTTGTCAATTGACCCCTTAAGGAGTTATTGCCCCTTAAAGACAATTTTACACAATTTGTTAATCAAGTTTCCTTACATTAAAAAATCTTCTCCTTTGAAAGTACTGGGGCAATTACCTTCAAACTTTAATTAAATGTTCCTTAGGGTATCTTGTTTGTAGAGTGTTTCCGAAGTTTTGATCCATTGACAAACACAGCCACCATGGCTAAAAATAGAACATAGGTGTCAAATGTAGTTTTCGGCTTATATCTTAAAAAAATAAAGCTTTTAGTGCAAATCTGACATGGGGTTAGATTGTTGAATTGGTCAAGATCTATCAGCCCTGAAATTATCAGATGAATAAAACAACCCATTGTTGGGTTGCTGCCATGGAATTGGTAGTTTTAACAAAATTTTTCAGTTTGTAGCTCACCAGGCCCAAGTGAGCTTTTTCTTGTCACTTCGCGTCTGGCGTCGTTGTCGTCTCCATCGTCATCTGTCATCGTTAACTTTTACAAAAATCTTCTCTGAAACTACTGGGCCAAATTAAATTAAACTTGGCTACAATCATCATAAGGGCATCTAGTTTTAAAAATGTGTCTAGTGACCTGGCAAACAGACCAAGATGGCCACCATGGCTAAAAGTAGAACATAGGGGGAAAATGTAGATTTTGGGTTATAACTCTGAAACCAAAGCATTTAGAGCAAATCTGACATGGGAATAAAATTGTTTATCAAGTCAAGATCTATCTGCCCTGAAAATTTCAGATGAATCAAACAGCTGGTTGTTTGGTTGCTGCCTCTGAATTGGTAATTTTTAAGGAAATTTTGCCGTTTTTGGTTATTATCTTGAATACTATTATAGAAAGTGATTAACTGTAAACTGCAATAATGTTCAGCAAAGTAAGATCTACAAATAAGTCAACATGACCAAAATGGTCAGTTGACCTCTTAAGGAGTTATTGCCCTTTATAGTCAATTATTAACAATTTTCATTAGTTTTTGTCGAGCCTGCAACTTTTGTTGCAGAAAGCTCGACATAGGGATAGTGATCTGGCGGCGGCGGCGGCGGTGTTAGCTAACTTCTTAAAAACTTTATATTTTAGAAGGTAAAAGAACTGGATACTTCAAACTTTGTATATAGATGCCTCATGTTACGAAGTTTCTGTCAGTCACATGTCCAATGTCCTTGACCTCATTTTCATGGTTCAGTGACCACTTGAAAAAAAAGTTCAAATTTTTTGTAATGTTGAATTCTCTCTTATTATAAGTAATAGGATAACTATATTTCATATGTGCGTACCTTGCAAGGTCCTCATGTCTGTCAGACAGTTTTCACTTGACCTCGACCTCATTTCATGGATCAGTGAACAAGGTTAAGTTTTGGTGGTCAAGTCCATATCTCAGATACTATAAGCAATAGGGCTAGTATATTCGGTGTATGGAAGGACTGTAAGGTGTACATGTCCAACTGGCAGGTGTCATCTGACCTTGACCTCATTTTCATGGTTCAGTGGTTATAGTTAAATTTGTGTGTTTTGGTCTGTTTTTCTCATACTATATGCAATAGGTCTACTATATTTGTTGTATGGAATGATTGTAAGGTGTACATGTCTAGCGGGCAGATGTCATGTGACCTTGACCTCATTTTCATGGTTCAGTGGTCAATGTTAAGTTTTTGAGTTTTGGTCTTTTTATCTAATACTATAAGCTATAGGTGAACTATATTTGGTGTATGGAAATATTTTATGATCTTTATGTCAGTCGCGCAGGTTTTATTTGACCGTGACCTCATTTTCACGGTTCATTGCCCTGTGTTAAGTTTTTGTGTTTTGGTCTATTTTTCTTAAACTTTAATAATAGGTCAACTATATATGTTGTATAGAAGCATTGTTAGCTGTACATGTCTGCCTGGCATGGTTCATCTGACCTTGACCTCATTTTCAAGGTTCATTGGTCTTTGTTTAGTTATCTAGGTTAATGTTAAGTTTATGTGACAGTTGTTATAAAGCTTAACTTTATACTTAGGACTATCAACATAATATCAATGATTAGTATAGAAGGCGAGACATTTCAGCGTGTGCACTCTTGTTACAAAATATTTTGCTCTGGAACTATTAAGGGCCAAGTTCATTATAGATGGACAAAATTGTAAGTAGCAAGAATGTTCAGTAAAGCAAGATCTCCAAACACATCACCATCACCAAAAACACAATTTTGTCATGAATCCATATGACGATCTGTTTTCTTTGTTTGATATGCATATAGACCAAGGTGAGCGACACCGGCTCTTAAGAGCCTCTAGTTTATTTTATGATATTTCACCAGTTTTGCTTGATTTTATATGCACTTATTTTTTGTAGTGTTGATGCAACATTCTCTAAAAGAATCGGAAAGTACGTAAACGATGGCATAAAAAGTTGCCAAAATGCCAGAGTTAGAAGGATCATTGTAGACACCATACCAAGGGTTGCTATATATGCTGTACAGGATATTTCCCCTGGAACTGAAATTTTGTACGATTATGGTGTAAATGACCTTCCATGGAGGCAAAGTACTTCAAAAGTAAGTACTTAGAAGGAATATGTTTTGCTATGTATTTTCAAGGCAATTACTTTTTGCCCTTCTGCTGTCCTAAGACTCATTATTTGTGAGCTACATATAATGCCAAACTGATCATTGTTTCAAAAATTTAGAATGTTTTGCATACAGATGTCTTCTGTTAAAGATTCGAACCACTGAATGGAATGAAACTAACCATTGCATAAATGTTCCTTATGAGGGACTGATGAAGTGTTTGTACTTTGTTGGGATTTACTGTTCAAGATAGCATCCTGGTGTTTTTATTAAAATATTGGTCCTGTGTTTAACCAAATTTGACCTCTATCATTATTTGGGTATATGTATCATTTTCATCTATTTTTACATGATTTCCAAAACCACAGTAGAGTCAGATGACACATTTAGATTCCGGACAATAACTTTAGTTTTAGTGAATGAATATCTATAATTTTTTACCAGAAGGTTCAATACCACTAAAGAAAGGTTGTGATTGATTTTGTGAGTTATGGTCCCAATAGTTTAGGAATTAGAAGCCCGGAATAAGCATTTTTGTAGTTTTCAAACAATAACATGTGTTTAATGTTTAAGTGTATGCATCTCTCTGAAATTATACTATAAGCTTCCATACCATGAAGGGATGTTTGGTATTGACTTGTGGGGAGGGGGGGGGGGGGGTTATGGCTCAAAATGTTTTGGAATTAGGGGCAAAAAAGGGGGGAAACTAGGATTGTCTGGTCAATGGACAATTATGACAATTTAAAAGCAGTGCAAGGGAGCAAAAACATTTAACATACAATGTTGGGTATGTTTGGCATTTACCTCATTTACACTACTTGTAAAATATGTATAAAGTAATGTCAGGTTTTGGACTAATTGGCAAAAAAGGGGGATGGTAGTAGTTTTCATTTTTTCCCCCAAATTTCTCAAATTCCACATTTTTGAAGAAGAAATCTTTAATTGCACAATACTGTGCAATAGATTTGTAAGATCTTGACATTTGTTTTGTGTCAGAAACTCATATTGTGTCAAAAATTTGATCACAATCTAAATTCAGAGATGTATCAAGCTTGAATGTTGTGTCCATACTTGCCCCAACTGTTCAGGGTTAGACCTCTTCGGTTGTAAAAATCTGCGACCTGCGGAGCTCCTGGTTTAAATGAGTTATATGTCCTTTAGAAAATTTAAATAAGTGTTATGTGGAGGAAATTAAAACTCTGTTATTTTATTCCCTTTAAATCTTTATATGCAAGCAAAAAATTTGTTTTAAATGCCAAGCTTATTTTCACCAAATGTAGGTATTCAAGAAACTATTCATGCATACATAATTGAAAAAGTTTTCAATAATTTGTTTTCAGACAACCCAAAGGTGCTCTGTAGTATTGGAGAAGATGTGTTTAGCTGATCTTAAAGGTTTATTTTACCTTAATAGTATTTAATTTAAATGTTTCTTTTCACATCCAAAAAATGTCACTTCTGAAATAAAAAAAAACAAACTAAAAGACTTCATGAAATGCAAGTGTAGACAAATAGAGAAAAAAAAATTAGAAATTGTCCTGCAGTGGTAATACCATAGATTCATTTATTTGAGCTGTTCACTTAAGCTGCTAAATATAGCATTGCAATATTAACTCTTTTTTTTTCCTTTTATTTTAGATTTTTTAAACTTTGAGTGTAATTTTGTAAATTACATATGATTTTGACCTTCTGGGTTTTTAGTTTCTTGTTTCCCTAATCAAATCACAAAATCAAAAGCTCAATTATATCAGACAAAATGATACAATTGTCATATTCCTGCTTTGGTATAGATCATAGGCATGACATCAATAAAAAAAATATCTGAAAATTTCTGACACACAAATAAAAAGAAATGAGGAGTGTCAATTTTGAAGATTTTTAAAAGTTAAGTTTATTTATTGCTGTTTGAAAATTTTAATATAAGGCAAGGTTATTTAATAATATTTTTTTTCTCAAGCATCCTCAACAGTTTCTGAGGGGACAGTCACAGAAGATGATGTTTTGTCAACACAACTTGCTGCTAACCAGTCTGTCACAGAAGATGATGTTTTGTCAACACAACTTGCTGCTAACCAGTCTGTCACAAAGGATGGTGTTTTGTCAACACAACTTTCTGCTGACCAGTCTGTCACAGAGGATGATGTTTTGTTAACACAACTTTCTGCTGACCAGTCTGTCACAGAGGATGATGTTTTGTCAACACAACTTACTGCTGACCAGTTTGTCACAAAGGATGATGTTTTGTCAACACAACTTGCTGCTGACCAGTCTGTCCCAGAGGATGATGTTTTGTCAACACAACTTGCTGCTGACCAGTCTGTCATAGAGGATGATGTTTTGTCAACACAACTTGCTGCTGACCAGTCTGTCACAGAGGATGATGTTTTGTCAACACAACTTGCTGCTGACCAGTCTGTCACAGAGGATGATGTTTTGTCAACACAACTTGATGCTGACCAGTCTGACACAGAGGATGATGTTTTGCCAATACAACTTGCTGCTGACCAGTCTGTCACAAAGGATGATGTTTTGTCAACACAACTTGCTGCTGACAAGTCTGTCCCAGAGGATGATGTTTTGTCAACACAACTTGCTGCTGACCAGTCAAACATAGAGGATGATGTTTTGCAAACACAACTTGCTGCTGACCAGTCTGACACAGAGGATGATGTTTTGTCAACACAACTTGCTGCTGACCAGTCTGTCACAGAGGATGGTGATTTGTCAACACAACTTGCTGCTGACCAGTCTGTCACAGAGGATGATATTTTGTCAACACAACTTGCTGACCAGTCTGGCACAGAGGATGATGTTTTGTCAACACAACTTGCTGCTGACCAGTCTGTCACAGAGGATGATGTTTTGTCAACACAACTTGCTGCTGACCAGTTTGACACAGAGGATGATGTTTTGTCAACACAACTTGCTGCTGACCAATCTGTCACAGAGGATGATGTTTTGTCAACACAACTTGCTGCTGACCAGTCTGTCACAGAGGATGATGTTTTGTCAACACAACTTGCTGCTGACCAGTCTGTCCCAGAGGATGATGTTTTGTCAACACAACTTGCTGCTGACCAGTCAAACATAGAGGATGATGTTTTGCAAACACAACTTGCTGCTGACCAGTCTGACACAGAGGATGAAATTTTGGCAACACAACTTGCTGCTGACCAGTCTGTCACAGAGGATGGTGATTTGTCAACACAACTTGCTGCTGACCAGTCTGTCACAGAGGATGATATTTTGTCAACACAACTTGCTGCTGACCAGTCTGTCACAGAGGATGATGTTTTGTCAACACAACTTGCTGCTGACCAGTCTGTCATAGAGGATGATGTTTTGTCAACACAACTTGCTGCTGACCAGTCTGACACAGAGGATGATGTTTTGTCAACACAACTTGCTGCTGACCAGTCAAACACAGAGGATGATGTTTTGCAAACACAACTTGCTGCTGACCAGTCTGACACAGAGGATGATGTTTTGTCAACACAACTTGCTGCTGACCAGTCTGTCACAGAGGATGGTGATTTGTCAACACAATTTGCTGCTGACCAGTCTGTCACAGAGGATGATGTTTTGTCAACACAACTTGCTGCTGACCAGTCTGACACAGAGGATGATGTTTTGTCAACACAACTTGCTGCTGACCAGTCTGTCACAGAGGATGGTGATTTGTCAACACAATTTGCTGCTGACAAGTCTGTCACAGAGGATGATGTTTTGTCAACACAACTTGCTGCTGACCAGTCTGTCACAGAGGATGATGTTTTGTCAACACAACTTGCTGCTGACCAGTCTGTCACAGAAGATGGTGATTTGTCAACACAATTTGCTGCTGACCAGTCTGTCACAGAGGATGATTTTTTGTCAACACAACTTGCTGCTGACCAGTCTGTCACAGAGGATGATGTTTTGTCAACACAACTTGCTGCTGACCAGTCTGTCATAGAGGATGATATTTTGTCAACACAACTTGCTGCTGACCAGTCTGACACAGAGGATGATGTTTTGTCAACACAACTTGCTGCTGACCAGTCTGACACAGAGGATGATGTTTTGTCAACACAACTTGCTGCTGACCAGTCTATTTTGTCAACAAAACTTGCTGCTTGCCAGTCTGTCACAGAGGATGATGTTTTGTCAACACAACTTGCTGCTGACCAGTCTGTCATAGAGGATGATGTTTTGTCAACACAACTTGCTGCTGACCAGTCTGACACAGAGGATGATGTTTTGTCAACACAACTTGCTGCTGACCAGTCTGACACAGAGGATGATGTTTTGTCAACACAATTTGCTGCTGACCAGTCTGACACAAAGGATGGTTTCTTGTCACCAACATGTCTGCCTCAAGATAATGTCTTTTCTGCATCAACTTTAAATTTGTCATCACAACTTGTTGAAGTTGTTGAAGTTGTTGAAGTGGGAGTTGATGAACTGCATTTTGGGGAAGTTTCAAATATCGGATTAGGAGCTGATACCAGGGTATCACCCTTGAAAGATTCTTCTGCAACAACTTTAAAGATGTCATCAATGGAGGATGTCAAAGTACGAAGTCTGTCACAGGTTGATTGTGAAGAAGGTTGGTGAATTAAAATCAAAATTGTAGATGGATATTTTTTGTGCTTGTTATAGTTTTGCTCTACCTTTTGTCTATCTTCAACTTGCTTGCTACATCAATATTTTAAAATCTCAATGTCTTGGATCATTAATTATTTGTTACTCAACTTAATTGTGAAATTGTAAAAAAATAAGTTTCAGTAATCATAGCAGCCATTACATAATAACAAAGTCATGGGGTAAAACAAAAAATTAAATGTGGATTTCTTTAAAAATGATATTGAAATATTTAAAAAAGTATTATTTCATGTTGTGTAACAAATGATGCACTATTAATTGTTTTATTATCCAAATAACAAGCTTTTGATCTGATGAAGGTTTTTAATACAGTTCTAGAATAAGTTTTAGTTGCATAAAATATGTATACTGTAGTTGCATATATATGCAAAATACTGTGTACGATTAACAGTATATTTGATAGACATATGATCATGAGTAGTCCATAACACTTGACTATTTAAATATCATTTTTGTCAAGCCTGTGACTTTTGTGGCAGAAAGCTTGACATAGAGATAATGATCCGGAAGAGGCAGTAGCCTTAGCTAAATTCGTTAAAGCTTAATATTTCAGAAAAGTACAAGACTTTGACTTTTGACTTCATACTTTGTATATAGATACCTCATGTTAAGAAGCTGAACCAAACTTGGCCTAAATCATCCTTAGTATATTAAGTTCTAAAATATGTATCAAATCATGCCCATCAACAAAGATGACAGCCATGGCTAAAATAGAACATAGGGTTAAATGCAGTTTTTGGCTTATAGCTCTGAACTTACAGTATATATAGCAAATCTGCATGGGGTAGAAATGTTCATCAAAACAAGATCTATCTGCAACGTTAGCTAACTTCCTTTAAGCTGTGTATTTTAGAAGGTGGAAGGCTTTGATCCTTATACTTTGTATATAGACGCCTCATGTTACAAAATTTTTCATCTGTCATGTCCATTGTCTTTGACCTCAGTTTCATGGTTCAGATACTACTTGAAAAATAAAGTGTTTATATAAGTCAGCCTCACTGTGTGATGCATTTTCTTACCCATCACTCAACAACTTCTTGTTTAATGAAATATTTGTCAGTGGTATCATCAATAAGCAGTAGCTCACACTTTCACTTGTTGAACCATGATTTCAAACAGTTAACATGTGAGGTTTTTTATGCCCCACCTACGATAGTAGAGGGGCATTATGTTTTCTGGTCTGTGCCTCCGTTCGTTCGTCCGTACGGTTAAAGTTTTTGGTCGAAGTTTTTGTTCAAGGTAGTTTTTGAAGAAGTTGAAGTCCAATCAACTTGAAACTTAGTACACATGTTCCCCATGATATGATCTTTCTAATTATAATTCCAAATTAAAGTTTTGACCCCAATTTCACGGTCCACTTAACATAGAAAATGATAGTGCGAGTGGGGCATCCGTGTACTATGGACACATTCTTGTTTTATTTCAAAATGCCAACATATAGGATCATTTTAAGGAATTTGGATTTCTTAAAAGTCCAAGTACGTTTGTAGAACTTCTGTAGATTACCAAGATAATCGCACTGCAGGAGAAGGGAAAGTCAACCTCCTGTAGTTTTTTTTTTTTTAAATCGACAAAAGTTTCTGTTTTTCTTATATTGGTTGCATTGATGATTATTGTTTTCCATCTGAATTTCAATTTTTGACATTATTGTGAAGGATTAATTTCATCTTTTTAACTATATGTTATATCTTTTAATTATTCAGTTCTGTCAGAGATTTGGAGATCTAAATCAAGAGATGCAAACACTATATCTAAAGTAGGACCATATTCTATCTCAATAGATGCTCTGAATACCATCCAACATTGGCTTTCAGATGAGGTAAGCAAATCTGAGGCAAAACAGTTTTTAAAATTAGATAATACTCTGTACTTGCATCCATGGTCAGGCGTCCTGCATCCATCATCTACTAACTTTTACAAAAATCTTCAACTCTAAAACTACTGTGCTAAATTTGACAAAACTAAGCCACAATCATTATTAGGGTATCTATCTGCCCTGAAATTTTCAGATGAATTGGAGAACCTGTTGTTGGGTTGCAGCCCATAAATTGGTAGTTTTAAGGAAATTTTGCCTATTTTAGCTCACCTGGCTCATAGGGCCAGGCAAATTTTCTCATTATTTGGCATCTGTCATCCATCTTCTTCCATCGTCATCAACTTTTACAAAAATCTTCTCCTCTAAAACTACTGGCATCACAGCTAAAAATAGAACAATGCCCAGGGTAAAATGTAGATTTTGGCTTATATCTGAAACCAAACCAGAGCAAATCTGACATGAGGTAAATGTGTTTATCAGGTGAAGATTTATCTTCCCTGAAATTTACAGATGAATCAGACAACCTGTTGTTAGGTTGCTACCCCTGAATTGGTAATTTTAAGGATATTTTGCCGTTTTTGGTTATTCTCTTGAATATTATTATAGATAGAGATAAACTGTAAACAGCAATAATGTTCAGCAAAGTAAGATCTACAAATAAGTCAACATGACCAAAATGGTCAGTTGACCCCTTAAGGAGATATTGCCCTTTATAGTCCATTTTTAACAATTTTCAATTAATATTTGTAATTTTACAAAAATCTTCTCCCCTGAAACTACTGAGGCAAATTTAACCAAACTTGTCCACAATTATCAAAAAGGGTATCTTGTTTTAAAATTGTGTCCGATAACCCCGCCTGCGAACCAAGATGGCCAACATGACTAAAAAAAGGACATGGTAAAATGCAGTTTTTGGCTTATATCTTGCAGTAAGAGCAAATCTTACAAGATAAAATTGTTTTTATGTCCAGATCTATCTACCATGAAATATTCAGCTCATTCAGGCAACCTGTTGTTGCGTTCCTGCCCCTGAATTGGTCATTTTATCAAAATTTTGCAGCTGTTGCATGGTTATTATCTTGAGTATTATTATAGATAAAGATAAACTGTTAACAGCACTAATGAACAGAAAAGTAATTCCTAATAATAAGTCGGCATTACCAAAACGGTTAATTGGCCCTTTAAGCCCTGATCACAACGAACCCAAAATACATCTATGCAGAGCCACAACATAAAATTTTGTCTAATCGCAGGTCATCTGCAATCATGGTACAACAGTCGCTCGATATTTTGAGCATCGTGCCACTGTTGTGTGTTGTGAGACGAAAATTGAACATGCACCTTTTTTGCATAATTCCTGCAAGTAATTAGATTTCTACACCATGCTTGTTTATCTATTTATAACTTTTTATTTTTTGTTTTAGGTGATGAATGCCTACTTGTATATGTTGTCTGAACATTTGCCCAAGGTCTGCCATATCAACAGTGTGCTAATGACAGCTGTATTTAATGATCAGCCACAAATTCATTCGTTATTACATCAGGTATTTTTTTTTAAAGCATGATCATATGGTTTATTTAATTACTATATATACTTTTGAAAATTTCCAAAAGTAGTATGTTTTCAAAGGCCTGATACACCCCTGGTTGCTGAAAAATCTAAAATATTGTATCAGATGACATAATTTTTGTAAATTGTGGCATAAAAGGTTAATAATGATAATTATGATAAATTTATCATTGTAAATATACTAAACCGCAAAAGAAACGTTGTATTTGTCGAAAGCCTAAATTTTCAAATACATATTTAAAAATAATTAAAAGAAAAACCAATTTCATATGTATTGAAAAAAAATATCTATTTATTTTTTTGTTTAGGTAAATTCTCTTCAATTGATGCTAAGATTATGTTGAAATTTCCTTTATGGCTGGCTGTGTTCATTAATTTGGTTCTAATAGTTGTCTCTTTAGGTCCTTGTACACGTTTCACAGTCACATTTCATGATTATGAGATGCAGGTTGTCCATGCCTCTATAAGGGTATTTTGGAGGTGCTAAGTTTTCGTGTCATCATTATCTGTTTGATGCAGTACTGATGCCATGACTTAACCCACCATAAAGAGAACAGCTAATAGGACGTTTGAATGCTGGACAGCGATCTCAAGTCGTTGCATATGCATTTAACTGCAATGTAGGCACCATCCAACGTCTACATGAACACCACAATTCAACAAACAGTACAAATGACCGTCCACGTATTCAACACTAATGGCAGACCTGAATTAAATAAATCTTGGATATGATGGTGGAAAACTATTAATAAACTAAAATAATGCGGATTTGTTAAATAACAAGGGTATTTATACGCCCATTCAATGAAAAATGCATTAATTCTTCCATTATGTTTGCCTCAAACTACTGTGTCATTTCTTTTGCAGTTTAGTATATAATGGAATTTGAAGAGACTTTTGTACAAGTGAGAGGTTTAGCACTATAAAACCAGGTTCAATCCCCCATTTTCTACATTTTAAAATGCCTGTTCCAAGTCAGGAATATGACAGTTGTCCATTTGTTTTTGATGTGTTTTGTCATTCGATTTTGTCATGTGATAATGGACTTTCCGATTTTATTTTCCTCTGAGTTTAGTATTTTATTGATATTACTTTTCAATGAGGTAAACACAATTATTTTTTCAACAAACTATTTTTCCTTAAGGCCTTCACATACATATAACCATACAAGCATTTACTTTTAACAAAAATAGTAGACACACCTTTTCAAGTTACAGTCTCTAAGCCTTTTGATGAGTAAATAATGGACAGTTATTGTTCTGGTTTTCTGTAAATTCTTGTTTTTTGCATCTTACAGTATGACTTCAAGGAGTTTGATACAATAATTGGTGCTGTTCATGAGAATGAAAACCACTGGACACTTATGGTATGTACATAATATATAAAAGGAGATCTGGTATGAATTCAATGAGACAACTATCCACCAGACTTCAAATAACAAATTGGTCACCTTACATTGTGAAAAAAATACATACCATATAGCCAGCTATAAAAGATTTCCCTTGTGAGCGCTAAAAACACAGAAATTGGGACCGGTGACAGATAAGATGTTAAACTGTAAATGCTGCCAAGATTTTGCGATTTTTTCTTAATAAGATATATTCAGTTTTCCACACTTTTTTTTCATGCTTGATGATATTTATTTGATATTTGGTATATATTGTTTAATCATGACAAGTAACAGATAAAGTTGGTAATTGTTCCAATCTGAAAATTCAGTTTTTGATTGTTAATGGTTTTAAGAAATGGAAGAATTTGATTTATGGAAAGTGTATTAAATAAAACATGCAAGTTATACACTGTTTACACTAGGGACTATATTCATAGACAACGAAAACCAAAGGACGATAACTGTGTCCTTGGACCTAGGCCTTCTGCTTAAATATGGCGTCAAATACAATGTTTTTTCAAAGAATGTTGTGAGAAAAATACTTGTTACAAACAAAATGGAGGATTTGAAAACAATTTGTTGTATAAGGATGATAATTTTTTTTTATGATTATTTGTGTCTTAACTCTGTCTGATTTAATTTTAGGTTATTCTACTACAACAACAAATTATCTTGTATTTCAATCCAATGGGTGAGCTGTTTCTCTCAGAACAAAAACTTCTTCAGAATTGGTTGTAAGTTAAAATTTTAGAATAGTACATGTGAAGAATGAGGAAAAAAATTACATCTTTTGTAAAACTATGAGGCAGTAATGATTTAAAATTTTAGGGGATTAATGTTTTTCAGTTAACAAGCATGGTGACATTTGTAATTTAAATTGATCTCTGATATATTATATTTGATTCTGGTAGCCCAATAATGAAAATTTTTCACCTTTTGAACAACATAGTTTAAAAGTTAACTGAACTGCTAATTTTAAGACCATCTCAAATTGAAATCTTATATTCGTTTTCTTTGAACTTTTGAAATTCGTTTTTTTGGTTCTACTTTATACATAGTTGTGGAAGCATTTTGTTAAATCACTATAGTTGATACAGTTTTCATTTTTGCCCCCTTGAAACTAACAAATATTATGAAACATTGCTGCATTAACAACTTTGAAGACTCCCGGTAATCAATTATCGTATCAAATGTTTTTTTTATTGATTCATACTTTTAGATAACATTTATTTACATTAGATGTATGTATCATTATTATAAATTATTTTGATTGGCTAACAGCAAGCTCGCGTCATTCTTCATTGCAAAATGAATTGCATGAATTTAAACATACATAATGATACATGTTTTCACAATAAAGTTCACAGGTATGTAAAAGAAAAACTTGATAGTAGTTGCCCCAATTTTTAGCTCACCTGGCCCGAAATTTGAACTAACTGCGCTGTAGAAAACCACAGTCAAGTAGTGAAAGTGCAAGGTGATAAAATAAAACATACTTACAATCCTATAAGACTTTAACTCCACTTTAATGATGTTATGACAAAATCTGTTTATCAGTTTGTATAGGTATATTATAGTCATTTCCATGCTGAAGGAACTGTTATTATTTTGAATTGCTATAAAAATTTCCAAACTAATTAGCTTTCATATAGTTTTTCTTTCTAAACATGTTCTATATTCATAAGAATCAGACATTATGTGAATTAAAACATTTCATATTCAATAAAATATGTGTAAAATTGCAATATGTTTGTAGGAAGTGTCCATGGGGAGATAATCATTTTTTTCTTTCGAAAAGTCTTTATTCAAAAGAATAATATTTTAGGTTATCTCCCCATGAAAACTTATCAATAGCATATTGTTATTTCACACATATTTTACTGAATATATGATGTTTTATTTAAAATGATATCTGATTCTTATGAATATAGAATACTTTTAGAAAGAAAAACTATATGAAAGCTTAGTTTGGACATTTTTATAGCAATTCAAAATGATGACAGTTCCTTCACCATGGAAATAACTATAATATATACCTATACAAACTGATAGACTCATTTTGTCACTACATCATTAAAGTGGAGTTAAAGTCTTATGGGATTGTAAGTATGTTTTATTTTATCACCTTGCACTTTCACATTTTCGCTGAACAAATTGTTCAATATTTTGACCAGTTGAACAATTTGGTTTAATAAAACAAATTGCAATTTGGTCAAAATTTTGAATGAGTTGCAATTGCTGAATAGCAACACTAAGTCAAGTCACTGTATCAGTATTCAAAACTTGGATATATATAGATATTTATCAACTAATATGAATTTGCGGGATATAGTTCGGCTTAACCTATATATAGTTTTTTTGTCATTCTGGAGGAGTTTCTGTGAATAATCTATTTCTTTAAAATAAATGAAATAAATCTAATTTATAACAAATAATGCAATTTTCTGTTTTGTGATTTTTAATCATATAAGACAGTCAAAATTTATATTTTAAAACTGCGCCTGTGAAGCTTTTGCTTAACTGGAACGATTCCTGATACTTCGCTGTTACTGACATAATTCTGTGTAACAGATGCTTACAATGATTTTAGTACATGTACAATTTCCCTATTGCATATTTTTTTCCTTCACTAGAACAAATTTATCAAATCCTGAAGAAAGTATGACATATTAAGACCACCTTTGTCATCCGTATTCATACGTAGGTAAACCTACTACCGTATTTGTTTGTTATGACGCCATGTCTTTGTTTACCAGCTTTCAGAACATGTAGTTTGAATGAGGATGCACTTGGTGGTAGGCGTGACACGATAAAATCTTTTTGGAGCACCGATCTACGTTTCAATACGAATTTTGTTTAATTTGTGATAAACCCGCCATCTATTGATGATTTCGATAGCGTTAAAAGAGAGTTTTCTTAGGAACAAAGATAGATGATGAGCTATAGAACCTGTAAGAGCATGAACTGCTGGTAAAGGTACATATATGTAATAAAAGCAACTATACATGCACAATAAACATGGTGCATCGCCAACCATAATTCCCACTGGTTATAGAACTCGTTAACAGCACACAGCTGTTCCATGTCTAGAATACAACGAAGTGTCAGGTCATCGTTGATCCTCTGACATTACTCCTCTTTAATTGTTAATCTGTACTTGAATACGAAGCCTGATGATATTATATTATAAGCCCGGTACCTTTGATAAGTATGATTAAAAGGACACTATGATCTCTGTATACCAGAGACTAAATGCTAAATGAGGTAAACAACTAAAGCTTATTGTATGGCCTAAAACAAGAAGCAATAGCCAACACTGTATAATAAGCTACAAAGGTTCTTAAGCAATTTTAATTAGATTCCTTAAAGCTTGATTCATGCTCAAAACTAGAAACAAAAGCAATAATCATAAAAAGCAACTAACGACAACCATAATGAATAACAAATCAATTTGAAAGATATTAGGCATATGATCGATTGTTTATGTTAGACACGCGTTTCGCCAACATAAAGACTCATTGGTGACGCTCGAACCAAGTAACAGTTCGAAGAATATTTAAAAACATGTAATCCTATTTAAAATACGGCTTAGGAAATTATACCCCCTGAGGTAGAACATTTATTGTATTTCAAATATCTATACAGAGAGTTCAAAATTGTCAACTGAATGAATAGATATCCCGATATATAAAAGTATTTATAGTATGTCAACATACAGGCTCTTGGCGTGGCCCTAGCACGTACAGTATGCTTCCTCTAATTTATCGGTCGTCCAACTGTCTATATCAATCTGCTCAGCTCTTAATAAAACTCCATATCACGGCTTTGTGACGTCAAATACGTTGACCTGGCCTTAATAACTTTGACCCGGACATATCAGCGACGTCATAATGTTTGAACCGACGTTGATAAGTTTGACCCGAACTTATCAAGTCAACTTCCGGTTGCTGGTGAAACTAAGACAATGCTTCAAAAAGACGCAAATACAGCCCGATAAATCGATTATCAGGTTATCGGCATATTAATATTGTAAAATATCAGCTGCTTGGCATAATATAAAGGCTTTTTGATCTTGTTGGCTGTGCTTACTCGACAAAAAGCTTCATATTATGTCTCGCAGCTGATATTTTACGATATCAACATGCAGACAACCTGATAATCAGAACATATTGATCAAATTTGCACCATCAGTAGGTCTACCGTATGCGATGGTTAAAACGGTAGGAAATTTAAAATGTGGACATATCTCACGTTCAAGTTCATGGGGAAAATATCAGATTTGACACATTTTTGTGTACTTTTAGTTGCAAAACGTGCATTGATCCAATTGAGAAAGAAGTATTTTTCAATAGTTATTCATAATCTCTGCTTTTTAGCTCACCTGGCCCGAAGGGCCAAGTGAGCTATTCCCATCACTTTGCGTCCGGCGTCCGTCGTCGTCGTCCGGCGTCCGGCGTCCGTCGTCGTCGTCCGTCGTCGTTAACTTTTACAAAAATCTTCTCCTCTGAAACTACTGGGCCAAATCAAACCAAACTTGGCCACAATCATCATTGGGGTATCTAGTTTAAAAAATGTGTGGCGTGACCCGGTCAACCAACCAAGATGGCCGCCACGGCTAAAAATAGAACATAGGGGTAAAATGCAGTTTTTGGCTTATAACTCAAAAACCAAAGCATTAAGAGCAAATCTGACATGGGGTAAAAATGATTATCAGGTCAAGATCTATCTGGCCTGAAATTTTCAGATGAATCGGTCAATCGGTTGTTGGGTTGCTGCCCCTGAATTGGTAATTTTGAGGAAATTTTGCTGTTTTTGGTTATTATCTTGAATATTATTATAGATAGAGATAAACTGTTAACAGCAATAATGTTCAGCAAAGTAAGATCTACAAATAAGTCCACATGACCAAAATGGTCAGTTGACCCGTTTAGGAGTTATTGCCCTTTATAGTCAATTTTTAACCATTTTTCGTAAATTAAAGTTATCTTTTACAAAAATCTTCTCCTCTGAAACTACTGGGCCAAATTAATTCAAACTTGGCCACAATCATCTTTGGGGTATCTAGTTTAAAAAATGTGTGGCGTGACCTGGTCAACCAACCAAGATGGCCGCCACTGCTAAAAATAGAACATAGGGGTAAAATGCAGTTTTTGGCTTATAACTCAAAAAACAAAGCATTTTGAGGAAATCTGACATGGGGATAAAAATGTTTATCAGGTCAAGATCTATCTTCCCTGAAATTTTCAGATGAATCGGTCAATGGGTTGTTGGGTTGCTGCCCCTGAATTGGTAATTTTGAGGAAATTTTGCTGTTTTTGGTTATTATCTTGAATATTATTATAGATAGAGATAAACTGTAAACAGCAATAATGTTCAGCAAAGTAAGATCTACAAATAAGTCAACATGACCAAAATGGTCAGTTGACCGGTTTAGGAGTTATTGCCCTTTATAGTCAATTTTTAACCATTTTTCGTAAATTAAAGTTATCTTTTACAAAAAGCTTCTCCTCTGAAACTACTGGGCCAAATTAATTCAAACTTGGCCACAATCATCTTTGGGGTATCTAGTTTAAAAAATGTGTGGCGTGACCTGGTCAACCAACCAAGATGGCCGCCACCGCTAAAAATAGAACATAGGGGTAAAATGCAGTTTTTGGCTTATAACTCAAAAACCAAAGCATTTTGAGGAAATCTGACATGGGGATATAAATGTTTATCAGGTCAAGATCTATCTGCCCTGAAATTTTCAGATGAATCGGTCAATCGGTTGTTGGGTTGCTGCCCCTGAATTGGTAATTTTGAGGAATTTTTGCTGTTTTTTGTTATTATCTTGAATATTATTATAGATAGAGATAAATTGTAAACAGCAATAATGTTCAGCAAAGTAAGATCTACAAATAAGTCAGCATGACCAAAATGGTCAGTTGACCCCTTTAGGAGTTATTGCCCTTTATAGTCAATCTTTAACCATTTTTCATAAATCTAAGTAATCTTTTACAAAATCTCCACTGAAACTACTAGGCCACAATCATCTTTGGGGTATCTAGTTTGAAAAATGTGTCCGATGACCTGGCCATTCAACCAAGATGGCCGCCACGGCTAAAAATAGAACATAGGGGTAAAATGCAGTTTCTGGCTTATAACTATGAAACCAAAGCATCTAGAGCAAATCTGACAAGAAGTTAAATTGTTAATCAAGTCAATATCTATCTGCCCTGAATTTTTCAGATGAATTGGACAACTGATTGTTGGGTTGCTGCCCTCCAATTGGTAATTTTTAAAGAAATTTTGCCGTTTTTGGTTATCTTGAATACTATTATAGATAGCGATAAACTGTAAACAGCAATAATGTTCAGCAAAGTAAGATCTACAAATAAGTCAACATGACCTAAATGGTCAATTGACCCCTTAAGGAGTTATTGCCCTTTATGGTCCGAGAACACAATTAATTCGTAGTGCATTTCTTTTAGAACATAAATGAAAATAAAAAAAATCCCACCTGCGCTTTCCCAATGAAACTTTTACAGTGTGTTGTACTACTTTTGGGACAAATTATATCAAAATTATAGAAAACTTCATCGCCTCTAACTCAAAATATGGACAATTTTGTGTTTAGTGTGTCTTGAAATCTTTTGACAGCTTCCGAAGTGCTAATTTTTAACCTTTTTCAGCTGGACCAAATCACTACTTTCCTGTAAAATTCTGGACCCAAATTTTTTTACAGTGTAATTTCACCCCCCCCTGCTTACAATTTGAGGCATTAAACTCGGAGAAATAAATTTGGAAGGGGTATAAAAATTATTGGCAATTAACCCACTGTTAACACTAGGGACTATATTCGTGAACAACGAAAATCAAGGGACGACAATTGTGGTCTCGGACCTAATAGGATAGAAAGAGTTGACAAATCTTTAAAAAACTTGGTATGACCAAAGCTTAATAAATTATAACACTGCTTGCAAAGTTTCATAACAATAGGATATATATTATAGACACTATGTTAAATTCTATACTCATCTTTGCGTGTTAAATTTTGACGTTAAAATTGAAAAATTTCAACTATCAACATTTTGGGCTTTGAAAATTAAAATGTTGCAAAAAAATACTTTTCAAATGCCCTAATATATCATTTATTATGTACTTAAAGCAATAGAGTACTCATTTGATTTATCAGACTTAGCATAATTATTCAAAAGTCAAATTTATATCAGCCTGGGCCTAAAAATTGAGGTTTTTCAATGAAAGGGGGCCTTACATGAAGATGTAATATATTCCAGCAATTTTAAATTTGTGAAGCTTTTTGGTTATAAATAATCCTTACATATGTATTGAATGTACTTTAAATAGAAAGAAAAGTTACAAATAGCATATCATATTACTTTAAAAGGGTCTTAAGCCAAGCAAGACTGGAAAAAAATAAGGGTCAATTTAAGCCGTGCCACATATTTACATTAAAAAATGCATATTGAGGCTATAAGAAATAAAAAATTGTGTCCTTTTTATCATTTCTATACTCATGTGACATGATACAACAAGTCTGAGCACAAAAAGGCTCTTGCAATTAACTTTTCTTACAGACAGTATGGTCTGATACAAAGATTTTTGCCTTTTTAATAAAAACTTGAATGCAATTTTAGTCTCAACAGGCTTATATTTAAACCACTTGCTATCCTACAGAAGAAAAGAAAGATATTATGTGAAATGGAACAGGTACATTAGACATTGTAAAGTGCTTTTGATAAAAATTTAGTGAGGTCTTTATTGTAGACTTCAAATTTTATGTACCAAGAACCCCACTTTTGACTTCATCCAAACAGGGCGTTAGACAAGGGTCATTTATACAACACATTTTGTACATATTATCTGAAATAACCTTCTTTTCTGTAGATTCTGAGTTCATAAACAAGTAAAAGTACTAGATGAAGGCACATAAACACAAGTATTGACACATGAAAACCTGTCAGATAGAAAGTCAGGATGCCATGAATGCATCAATATTGAAAAAGCCTTGAAATGCCTATTTTGACCATAAAATGCCAAAATTGGTCATTTTTGCAGAAATTCTATAAAATAAAAGTTTAAATCCTTTAGTTTCATGCTATTTGACAAAGTGACACCACCAAATCATTTAGGGAAGTTGCCAAAGTTCAGATTCTATATTTACAGACTTCACCTCTTAGGTCCGAGAACACAATTAATTCGTAGTGCATTTCTTTTAGAACATAAATGAAAATAAAAAAAATCCCACCTGCGCTTTCCCAATGAAACTTTTACAGTGTGTTGTACTACTTTTGGGACAAATTATATCAAAATTATAGAAAACTTCATCGCCTCTAACTCAAAATATGGACAATTTTGTGTTTAGTGTGTCTTGAAATCTTTTGACAGCTTCCGAAGTGCTAATTTTTAACCTTTTTCAGCTGGACCAAATCACTACTTTCCTGTAAAATTCTGGACCCAAATTTTTTTACAGTGTAATTTCACCCCCCCCTGCTTACAATTTGAGGCATTAAACTCGGAGAAATAAATTTGGAAGGGGTATAAAAATTATTGGCAATTAACCCACTGTTAACACTAGGGACTATATTCGTGAACAACGAAAATCAAGGGACGACAATTGTGGTCTCGGACCTTATAGTCAATTTTTAACAATTTTCATTAATTTGGTAAATTTATGTAAATTTTTACTAAATATAGTTCTCTGTTACTAATGGGCAAAGTTCATTATAGATATAATTGTAAGAAGCAAAATCGTTCAGTAAAGTAAGAACTTCAAACACATCACCATCACCAAAATACAATTTTGTCATGAATCCATTTGTGTCCTTTGTTTAATATGCACATAGACCAAGGTGAGCGACACAGGCTCTTTAGAGCCTCTAGTTGTAAGTGCAAATTGACTAAGAACAATAAGATATTGGTTTTCTACCAAGAAAAAACGTTGACATCTCAGCTTCTATGGTCCTTTTAATTTTTTTTATATACTGTGCATGATATTGTACCAAAAAAATGCCTTCATGGTTATTCATACTCTTTTCAAAGCGTTTAGGTCCGTTAACTTGAGGGAAATTAACAGAGAAAGCGATTTCGGAAATTTGATTGAAAAGGGGGAGTGTGTAAAAATGTAAAAAAATCCAGAATAATACAGTGATAACGATATGTATTAAACAAGTAATGAACTTTGAATAATACGAACATCATATATTTGGGTTTCAAGCCGAAAATATCTAAGAAATGAAAAAAAAAATATGAAAATTGGCACCATTTTTAAAAAAACTTCCAAAATTGTTAAAAAAAGCTTCTTTTTTTTTTTCGCAAAAATTACTTCTTTTATTTTTGAAAAGTATTTTTTTATATATTGACATGTTAAACGTACATAATTTTTGCATTGTGACAACAGAAAATAAATCTAAATGTTATTTTTTCACACTTCAATACTGTTGGTCATTTTTCAATTTGGAATTATTTCTCGATTTTAATTCAATTTTTACAAAAATTGCATCGTACGATTTTTTTACGACTGACCAAAAATGGAAGTTCAGATATTATACTAAAACATATAAAAAAAATCAGCTGTGTGTTAGTTGGGTGCATTAAAGTCACTAAGTAAGCGTCTTTTCTGAAAATGTCACTTGCCTAACAGTTATATAAGAGTTGCAGTATATAAAGAATAATCATACATTGTCTCGAAATATCAATCTGTTATTTGTACTCCGCTCGACAATGTATGGTTATTCTATATATATGT
The DNA here is from genome assembly GCF_965363235.1 of Mytilus galloprovincialis. Taxonomy (NCBI): domain Eukaryota; kingdom Metazoa; phylum Mollusca; class Bivalvia; order Mytilida; family Mytilidae; genus Mytilus; species Mytilus galloprovincialis. The sequence goes on from NC_134838.1 coordinate 9,966,788, forward strand.
TCCTAACGTAATAAATGGTATAGAATATTTGTTCCAACAGGAACAGATATCATGACATTGTTTATAACAAAGTTTCCATTGGAACTTCTGTTAGGTGGAACAAATATACATTGACATTATGACTGATTTCTGATGAATACTAGTATGTTTTATTATGCAAACAGAAACTGTCTTTAACATTAAAAGTCTTTTTTGGAAAAAAATCATTTTTTAAAACTATTTACCTGTATTTACCTGTATTATTGATGTTAAGGAAAGGTGTCAATGTAAATATAACGGAATTTGATGAGACTGTCATTAAAATGAGAAGGTTAGCGCTATAGAACCAGGTTTAATCCACCATTTTCTACATTTGAAAATGCCTTTACCAAGTCAGGAATATGACAGTTCTTGTCCATTCGTTTTTGATACGTTTTGTTAATTGATTTTCCCATGTGATTATGGACTTTCCGAATTGATTTTCCTCTAAGTTCAGTATTTTTGTGATTTTACTTTTTTCTTATTGGAGCAAATGAAATATGGTTTGTGGTGCAAATGAAATGCCAATTGGCGCAAAAGCTAAGCACTGGTTTTCATGAACATTGCGAAAAAATGTAGTTATAAGTATTGAAAACTTCTTTTTGTAATTTCATCATTATTCATAGGGTTTTAAAAGTGTTGACCGTGTACACATATTAAGAATGAAGTGCTTCCATATGCTTCATACCAAATGAACTTCAGTCAACACTTTTACACCCTAATGAATTTACAAAAAAAAGAATTTAAGAAAGATAATTTATACAATTTATTTTAGTACATACTGTAATTAAAATTATAAAGAAAGTTGATGTTGAAAAAAAGTAATTAATTTGAATGTTGATTTTTTATATTTTCCAGTTTTTTTTTAAAAGAGAGGTCTAAACTAGGTTTAGTGGACATTGCTACCACACAATGGAATATAGGCAGTCTCCTCCATTCTAAACAAGAGGATGACATATCGTGTGGCTTGTACGTTCTGAAAGTAAGTTTTATGTTTAAATTCGGATGAATTTTTTTTTTTTCATTAAATTACATGTCTACCTAATTCTCTCTAAAAATATTAGATCATATAATATGAGATTCAATGGTCACAGCTATGTCCAATTGAGAATCAAATGAAACTTAACCACAGTGTCATCTGCTATTGTTCAATTTATTGTCAGTATGAACAGATTGAGAAAATATTATTGATATTGAAAATATTAAACATCACATGCAGTTTATTTTAATTTAAAACATGTATTTAGAAGATGATTTTTTAATGGGGTTAAATGATATCAGAGTGATAGATTTTTCTGAGCAGAATTAATGGTCCTGTGAATTAAAACTACACAGAGAACAATAACTTTTGTATATATTGAATGGGACAAAAGATTAAATAGAGTGAAAATTAGAAGATTAATCCGTGGAAAAGTTTTATTTGGTTTGCAATAAAATTCTACAAAGTAGGACCCATTTTCATGATTGAAAATAGTGCATGCTTATATAAAATGAAAAACCAAGTTCAACAGCTTTGTCCCAAACCTGTTTTTATTCTGTTTATACTTCTAAGCAAGAATCGTTTAACATGTCTTGACTGATCTCTGACTAGTGTAAAACAGATGATATCGTTTGCACTGCATTTTTTCAGCGTTTGGTTCGAGCCCCAAAAGAGAAAGCATCCAAGTAGTTGCAAGATAGTCCCTCAATAGAATAAGGAGCAATATATAGGAAAGATTCGGGTGGCAATTAATAGCTCATTGCAAAAACAATGTCTATTAGGGGACAACTTATTATTTATATGTTTGAATCTGTAAACACTTGAATTCCTGCTTTACTAAAATCAAAATGATTTTAATTTCCCATTCTAGTGCAAAAACTTGATATATGTAAAATTTAATGTTCAAACTATAATAGTTTTAAAATAGATATCTTGATCACAAAATGTGAAGCATAAAGGATAAAGATCGGGTAACCATCAAAGGAACTTTATGGTATCGTTTATCTTGTACCATTGTAAAAAATTCCAGGTGGTATATCTCCCTACTTATCTATAATACCAGATTTCTACATTTTACAGGTTTTTGTCATAACTGAACTGTTCTATCTCCAAAATCAAATTGAATTATAATTGCTTATCTTCTAGTTTGACACAGGAAGTTTAGAGAAAAATAGTCTTACATGGTGGTCAGTTAACCTCTAAAATCGGGAAAAAGCTGGAAAGAAAGCAAAAAAGTGAGGTGTTCAATCAACTACTCTTACAGCTTTCAACTCAGATAACTGGAAATTTCATAGAAAGATTTTGCACATATTGGGATAAAAACAAGCCATTGTCAACCATATATTTTATTAAGCAATAGAATTTATATATAAGGAACAATAAATTATTGTGCTTTTCTAGAAATTTGAAAATACAGAATAAAAATCATTGTTAAAACTACATTATTACTGTCAAAAGTCTGAGATTTATTATAGTTTTTACCAGGATTTTGAAAAAATAATTCTTACTTAAATCGAATGAAAGTGTAAATGACCCTGTCAATTTTCTAAAGAAAACACATCAAGTTATCCAGCTTAAATAAATATTAGGTATAAGTGCCAATGAGAAATAAAGGCAACAGTAGTATACCGCTGTTCAAAACTCATAAATCCATGGACAAAAAACAAAATCGGGTAAAAAACTAAAACTGAGGGAAAGGCATTTAATATAAGAGGAGAACGTCCCGTACGAAAATTTCAACAGGAGTTCAACTGGACTTCAGCTGGACTTGAGACGTATTCCAGTCTGACTTTGAAAAGTCCAGTCTGACTTGAGCCGTACACGTACTTTTTCTTATACTTCGGTTATTTGCCAGCCGGTATTTTCTTAAAAGTCCAACCGCACTTTTTGTAATTCTGACAAGAAAATAAACACGGCTGGACTTTTGAGGGAAATTATTCTTTCTGTAGAATGATCAGCAGGATTTTTGTCTTAGAAAACTTTACAGTCATTTATGAGCAGGAATTAAGACTTAGAAAATTTTCATCAGCCAAATCTGCCCTTACAGAAATAAAAAGTTTGTCACTAGGATTCTGTTCTTTGAAAGTATAACAATTTCTTTCAAAATGGAAAAGAGTTATAAATGAAAATTTGCAAGTTATAATAATGATATCATATTTTTTTACAATATACTTTAAGATTAAACTATCAGATGTGATCTTTTCCCCTAAAATTTTCAATTCCATTATAAAATATTTAAAATAGACTGTAAATGGAAAATTGAAATTTAACATAGTTGATATAATTTTGATTGAATTATATCCCAGTTAATATGTTTTCAACAATTATTTAACATTTTTACTTTTTCATGAAATAAAACCCCTAGCAAAATTACATCTATTAATAGGTTAAATTTATACATTTTCTAGTATATTTATATTTAATTAGATGAATGCATAAAATAAATAATTATCATCATTCTTTAAATTAATATCAAGTAGAAACTTGAGCCATAACAGTGATTTAATAGCAGTATTATAGTCTTGTAGAGAGTGCCATCTGTTTTCAATTAACCTCAGTCTGGACAGGTCACAGGAAGTAGCATCTACACAGAGGTTGATCATGGGGCCATTTGAAGGATAACACATTTCTAAATACATATATCTGCAATAACTATCACTTTTATTAAACATTTCAAAATTGAACAAATTAATAATTGATTTTCTTTTTTTTAATATATCACATATTCAAAATTAAGACATATGCAAGAAGTCATAAGAAGAAATTTTTTCACAGCTCCTCAAACAACCTCATGTAATTGCAATACAACAAAATTTGAATTTGGAATAAACAGGAAGATCTGTCTTCTTACTTAAACAAAATGAGAAATTTACATTGGATGTAAAGCAAATGTTTGTTCTTTTCACATTATATTAGAGAAGATGGATCCTTCTGACTGGAATGCATCAATTTCAATTTAGGAAGATTGCTGTTTGCATGTATTTTGGATTGCATATTCTGGTAAGTACAATCTGATATGCTCTTTTTTCTTCAACATATTAATGAAATGATTACAACATTATAAATATATAGCTTAATTTTTATTTTTGAAGTCAGAGTAAAAAGAATTAAAAAAAACTACATTAAATACTTAATTATGCAAAATATTTCATTTTGAGTGATTTTCAAAGCTTTACTTTATTTTATGCACTTTAAATTTATTTAGTCTTAATATATTGATCATGATAATTATAACCACACACTTTTAGGAGTAAGCATTTAGCTTCACAATTCCCTGTTTCTTGATTTTGCCAGCAAGACAGTAGAAAAAAGAAAAAGAAATAAGCAGTACGTATATGCATAATGCCATCTGTTTTTTTTTTTATTTTCAGATTATAACAAGGGATGCATATCAAATCAGAAGAATTAATCCACCATCTGAAGAAAAACTAAGCAGTAGTAATCAAGAGGGAGGGTTCTGCGGGGGTGGACCCCCCCCCCCCCCCCCTAATTTTTTGTGGATCAACCCCTGCTGAGATCATCTTTAAAGGTCAAACAGAACTTTTTGAAGTCCAGCTGAACTTTTATGAGTTCAGCTGGACTTCTTAAAGTTCAGCCGGACTTTGTAAAGTCCAGCTGAACTTTATAGAGGCCATTTTTTTGCCAGAAATGCCGGCTGGATTTTTTCAGACGTACTTTTATGAAAGTCCAGCTGGACTTTCTGAACCGGACTCCTGCTAATTTAAATATTTCGAGCCGGTTTACGGCTACTTTCGCTGAAAGTCCAGCCGGGTTATCCATTATAAGACATTCAAAGAAAAGTCCAAATGATTATTATAAGTACGGTTCTCAGTACGGCTACTGTCCAGCTGGAGTACGTGTCATGTTTTTCGTACGGGAACGACACAACATTTAAATGTAAAACACACACACAGAAACGGACTAAGCATTAGACAAAATATGATGAGAATAACAAATATAACATCAAAACCAAATACATGAATTTGGGATAGAAAAGTACCGTGAAACGTCTTGTAGTAATGTGAATTCACACTCAAAAATAAGAGAAAACAAACGACACAACGGAAACACAACATTAAAATGTAACACAACGAACTATATTATAACAATGGCCATCTTAGTTGCAATTTGTAATGATAAAAAGGTGGCAAATGAAATTGTAAAATAATGGTTCTAGGTTTTTAACATCTTTTTCCAAGTGCCTTCCCTTAGTACCATAAAAAAGATGTGGTATGATTGTCAATGTGACAACTCTCCACAAGAGGCTCAAATGACACAGATATTAACAACTATTGGTCATGGTAAGGCCCTTCGACAATTATCAAAGCTAATACCAGATAATCAGCTATAAAAGGCCCTGAAATGACAATGTAAAGCAATTCAAACAAGAAAACTAACATCCTTATTTTTATAAAATATGTATGTTTTAAGTGAACAGCACTAAAACATGACTTTTATTTCAGATGGCTGAAAATGTTTTGTCTGGAACAACGCTAGAATTTGATATGTCTCAAAAAGATTTGAATGACTTCAGAATGTATGTGGGAAAATGTCTCCTGTCTGGAAAAGGTATATTGTAATACAAATAATCAGAAATGTTGCTATCAAATGGCATAGAAATTCATAAAAGTACAGTTGTTATTGTCATTATCAATCTCATTTTATAGATTAGTGATTTAGGTAAAATAAAGTTTTTATTGTCCCGTTTCTATCTTAAAGGACAAAGTAAGATAAGTCCTGTTTTTGGCCCCCCTATTTTCTCATTTTTCAAATTTTATTTGAAAACAGGCCTTATTGCATGTACCTTGTTCTTTCTTAGGCAGTAGGTCTATCTATATATTTGGTTCAAAGGTCAGTGCTGTGTCAAATATTCAATCACAATCCAAATTCAGAACTTCTTTAAGCTTAAGTATGGTGTCCATACGTGTTTCTCGTTTCTCTGGGTTTTTTTTATAGATTAGACCGTTGGTTTTCCCGTTTGAATGGTTTTACACTAGTAATTTTTGGGCCCTTTATAGCTTCTTGTTCGGTTTGAGCCAAGGCTCCGTTTTGAAGGCAGTACATTGACCTATAATGGTTTACTTTTTTTAAAATTGTTATTTGGATGGAGAGTTGTCTCATTGGCACTCACACCACATCTTCCTATATCTATTAGGCACCGTTGATTTTTTTATTTTAAATAACTTGACTAATAGGAGATGGCTCTGTGGAAATGTTTCAAGTGGTGTGCAATAATAATTTTCATTGTATACATACATTTTATATGCCGAATATTAATGCCCATTTATGAGCATAATGTTTTCTTGTCTGTATGTCCATTTGTTTGTCTGTTCGTTCATATGCCCGCTTTTGTTTAAAGTTTTTGGACAATGTAGTTCTTGATGAGTTAAAGTTCAATCAACTTGAAACTTAGTACACATGTACCTTGTAATATGATCTTTCTAATTTCACTGCCAAATTAGAGTTGTGACCCCAATTTTAGGTCTACTTAACATAGAAAATGATAGGTTGATTTGGGCATCTGTGTTCAAATGGACACATTCTTGTTCTCTTAGATTTAATGAGAATTAATTTTATTATGATCATAAAGTAGGCAAGACATTTTATTTCAGCCTGGGCACTCTCGGTTTTAATGTTTTGAAAATATATCAAAAATATTTGTTTTGTAGTTTCATCATTTCAAGAAGATATAACATCTATAGATTCGTCTGTGAGTATTAAAGAATTTAGAATATGAAACAAGTGTAGTTAAAGCATAATAAGTAGACAAATCTTGAAATAAGAATTTTTCAACTTCAAAGTACAAAGTTGTAAACAATTTATTTGCTAGTGGTAGATTCTATTTTATCTTTTGCTTGGTTAGTTATGACATTTTTATATCACAGGATGCTTGCCCAAATTTTTATACGCCCGTCAAAATTTTGATGGGACGTATTATTGTATACAAATGTTTGGCATCTGTCCGTCTATCAGTCTGTCTGTCCGGCGTAAACATGTTGCACCGCAACTTGCGAACGATTTATCCAAATTTTATGAAACTTGATGTACTTACTTCTTATGATGATCAAATGATCTGTATACTTTTTGGTGAAAATAAGATGAACACTTTTTGAGTTACAGGACTTTGTAACTAAAACAGGGGTGTGTTTTTTTCACATGTTGCACCTTATCTCAGACACGATTTTTGATTATGGCTTAAAACTTTACACACTTTCTTAGTTATAATAATCTTAAAATCGGAGGGGGTTTACACATGTTGTGCTGTATCTCAAAAATGATTTATGATTATTGCTTTAAAATTTACACACTTCTTTGTTATATTAATCTAAAGATCTGTTTTGGTTTTAATTCAAAATTTTATTTTAATTATATATTGTTTTTTTGTAAAAAAAAAAAAAAGGGGGGGGGGTTCACATGACCTGGTGTAACTACAAAACAATATATTATTATTGCTTAAAACTTTCTCAGAAATTATATCTGATTATTGCATAAAACTTCCACACAAGACAACAGGCAAACTTGTCAAAATGAAGTTTTGATCATGCTTTTTTCAAAACTGTATTAAAAAGTATGGGTCACCGGACTTTTTTTCACTCTACAGGTTGTGCAAAATTGTCAGATTGTGTATAGATTATGCATGGAAAATCAAATTGTGTGTGATAAAAAGAAAACGTACTATTAGAACTGATAAAATGTGAGAAGATTGCTCTTATAACATGCTTTCAGATAAGAAAAAGAAAAAATGAGGTCATCAATTTTGTTTTCTTGCTACATATCAATATAGGTAAATTTATTACACTTTCTATTATAAAAATTACTTTATCTGAGTTATCTCCCCTTATTTGGCAAAGTTGTAAAAAATCGAATCAAACACAAACAACGTGTTTTTGAGAAATTACAACTGTAGTTATGATAAAACACACAATTTTCTATATTTATATCAAAAGTCTTTTAAATTACATACAACTTTCAAAAGGAGTAGGTTCAGTAAGACCCCTTTTTGGCCCCAAAATATAGCAGTTTTACAAAATTGTGAAAATGTAATCTTTTAGCTATTTACTGGAAAGTAGAATGATTGTGCTTCATAAATATGGGCTGTTTTTTACAATACAATGCACAAATATCGGGTACTAGCATCATAAAGTCATGCTAAATTACTGAAATCTTCACAATTTTAGCATTTTAGCTAAATTTTTGAAGGTTTCCGTCCTAAATGAAAGTGGCCGCATTCGTGTTCATTCATAAAATTGAAATCTAAGTTGTATTTAATGATAATACAAAACATATATAAAGGTTGAGGATGAACACGGATGCGGCCACTTTCATTTTTGACAAAAAACATCTGAAAAGTGACGGTTTTTGGCATATTTGATAGATTTTTCATATTTAAGCTTAAATCTGAGTGTTTTTAATTACTAAATCAGTCAAAATCTTTCACAAACACGAATTAAATCAATTGAAGTAGACACTTAAGTGTTTAAAAAGTGTTCAAAATCTTTCTTTAGATGAACCTAAAATTTGAGGCCAAAATCTGCCCTTACCGGACCTACTTTTTTGTACATTTCATCAAATATCTAGACCAATTTTAGTTATCTGCTTCTTCAAAATCCAAGATGAAGGAAGACACCCGAGCAACCTTAATGTGATTTCAAACAAATTAATGAGGATCATATTTAAGTTTGTTTCATAACAGGGGGATTATCTGGAGAAAAATTAGACTTCATTTAGATGGACGTGTCTTAAAAATTAATACAGTAGATAAAAAAGAAATTTGTGGGGTTAGGGGAGTAAAAGATTGGAAATAGAAACGTATTTTCTGTTTATGTAACATTTTAAATTCAGATGATATAACATCTTTCTTGGTTCATCTTTCTCTAAGCATATCATTGAGCCGGGGAAATAATTTCAAAAGCAATTAATCTTTCAGTTATGATTTTTTTTTCATACACTGATTTCAAATTACACAATTTGTTAAAGTCTTAATCGTCATGGCTAATTAAGTAAAAATTGGGAATTAATTTTGATAACAAAAATAAAAAAAAAATCTACTTTTTAATCGCAATTTTAGAATAAGTCTAAATATAAAAAAGTTATTAATTTAAAACTTACCAAAGTCGTATTTCTCCCTTTCTTTACCCTTCAAGAGACTTTCATAGGATACATGGATTGCGGAATATCGTCCACATTTCCAAAAGGTTCACGTAAATTGATTGCGTCATGTGTTTAAACAGTTATTGGCCAATCAAATCGGTATATTGGATTTAATTTGCATGGCTCACTGTGACCCTTTAACCCAAACTACATCGTTCAGGTTAAATAGGGTCACACAGCCGTGCAGATTAAATCCCATATACCGACTTGCTTGGTCAATAACTATAACAAATTTTATATCAGTATCTGCTTAAATAATCATATTTTCATCAATTTAAAAATCATAAGAAACTCTCAGCTGGAGAACCCAAACATATATTTATATTTATTTCCACAACCTCAACATTTCAACATTTCTCTACATATATAGTCTCCTTTCAAAGCAACATATTTATTACATCTTTTTAACCAGTCATCAAAAATGTTCTCAAACTGTTCTGTTTTCATTTTAAAGATTATGTTCATTACTTCCTGTCTTAGTACAGGTAAATCGTCGAACCTTTGTCCACGGAGAAAAGATATGCGTGGAATACCTTAAAATCCATTGACGCTAAGTCAGGGCGCTATATAATAATCATTACTTCCTGTCTTAGTACAGGTAAATCGTCGAACCTTTGTCTACGGAGAAAAATATATGCGTGGAATACCTTAAAATCCATTGACGCTAAGTCAGGGCTATATACAGAGGATTTTCCAGACATTAAAATCCAAGTAAATTAATTGCTTGATGACTTTTTAGAGGAGAGTCGGACAGTGCATTGTCTTGGTGACTGTTGTTTAGTTTCTGGATTGTAGTTATAAAACCAGCTTTCGTCGGTTGTTAATATGCTGTCTAGAAATCTTTTGTATCCAAGAGAAAAAAAATTAATAAATTGATTTGACAATTCCATTCTTTTTAATCTAATGTTCTGCTGTAAGAAGTCACATACTCAATACATAAATTATTTAAATCATTTGCTAAAATGGGGGTTGCTGGAGTCCAAAGAAATGTCACATTTGTCTGCATCTTTGCGAACTGTTAGTCGCTGGTCAATGTTGATAACTTTCAAAACTTCATCTTGTATGGCATTTAATTGCCTGAAAGATGGCATACCTTCCCGCTCATTGTCTTTCAAATGTCTCTTCTGTCCCAAAACATGTGTCACTTGAATACCAACGAACGACTAACTTTGCTATGTTTTTCAGACTTTAAACAATTTTGTGTGTTTCTATTTGCGTTTTTCCAATGTCTTTACAAAACTTTATAGCCTGCTGCTCCCTTTTCTGTAAATTTCCTATTTTTCAGTGATGCCGATTCTTTATTCAATGCTATAAAAATCGAGATTTCTCCAGCATTTCAAAATTTTGACCAATCAAATTTAGCACATTTTAATAATTTCAAGACTATTGTCATCATGCTGGTTATTTGATATTTTACTCTGGGTCCCCATTGCTTATATTTTATATGAAGGAAAAGCTTGTCCACAAACTTTACGGACAACCCTCTTAGATGTGTTAACAGTTTATTTTACATATCAATCTTCCCTCTTTTAATCTTCTGGATCATAAAGAACACTATTATTAATTCATATTAACAGAATTTGTAACATGAGATTTGCTACCAGGGTTTTGAGAATCAGAACACAAGGTTAGTACATAATGAATGAGGAACAATATTTATTTTCAAGATGGAACAGTTTGGTGAGATGTCCACTGACACTGGGAGCTCTGAAGATGTGCATATACAGACCGTAATTTCAGTGGACAAAAGTATTTGTGATGATGATGAACAGAGTACCTTAGAAGACAATACTTCTGCATTAGGTACTTCTATTGTTTTATACATCAGGCCTCGACAATAACGCTTGTCTGATTGTCCGGTACCAGAGGGAAAAAAGGTTGGACAAGTAAAAGCTATATCAAGCTTGTCCGTTTGGACAAGTGCAATTATTCTGCAGAAAATAAATTTAATCCAATTTTGATGAACAAAGTAATTATAAACAAAAAACAAGAAAACAAATATTAATTTGACATGTTTCTGGATTCTGTTCATTCAAATGCAAAACCTTTTCTTCAACATGTTTACTTGCAGTAGATAATTTTTAACTGGTTCTTAGTCAAGTACTTTTTAACAGGTAAAAGGTATACTATTCTAGGAAACCAATCTTATTAATCCGAATCAATGATGCGCTTTGTAGATAAGGTAACTTTACAGGACAGTAAGTTCGTCACCTCGAAAGATTCAGCTACAAGTTTAATAGACAATTTGGCAACGTAGGAGACAAATTTAGTAGACATGATTGATAGACAGTTTGACAAGGCAGGAGACATTTCCGGACCAAGACAAATCAGTACCTCATTTTGCTACCTTATTCTGTTGCTTATAATAAATACCGTCATTCAAAAGAAATACATAAAATTCTGTTAAATTGTTTAAATTCGTTTTGCTTCTTTAATCAACTAAAAATGTAAAAGGGTTATTTTTAATAGAAATTTTTTGGACAAGTAACAATTTCATTTGGACAAGTAAATTGTGGTATGAACTTGTCCTACAGGACAAGTTGAAAAAAAGTTATTGTAGAGGCCTGTACATATAGCTTAGGTAGCATGAAAAAAATTGACAATGTAATATAAACTTGATACAACCTGGATAAATTTAGTTGTAGTTATCAAATACATAAAGCTAAACATCCAGGGCTCAATAAACTGCAATTAAAAGTATTGGTTTTCTGGTTTGAATTGTTTCACCTTTTTAGCTCACCTGGCCCAACTAAGTGAGCTTTTCTCATCACTTTGCGTCCAGCATCGTCGTCATTTGTGAACTTTTACAAAAATCTTCTCCTCTGAAACTACTGGGCCAAATTACATCAAACTTGGCTACAATCATCATTAGAGTATCTAGTTTAAAAAATGTGTCTAGTGACCCGGCCAACCAACCAAGATGGGCACCATGGCTAAAAATAGAACATAGGGGTAAAATGCAGTTTTTGGCTTATATCTCAAAAACCAAAGCATTTAGAGCAAATCTGACATGGTGTAAAATTATTTATAAGGTCAAGATCTATCTGCCTTGAAATTTACAGATGAATCAGACAACTCATTGTTAGGTTGCTGCCCCTGAGTTGGTAATTTTAAGGAAATTTGGCCTGTTTTGGTTAATATCTTGAATATTATTATAGATAGAGATAAACTGTAAACAGTAATAATGTACAGCAAAGATAGACCTAAAAATGATTCAAAAGACCAAAATGGTCAATTGACCCCCTAAGAAGTTATTGCCATTTATAGTCAATTTTTAAATAACAATTTTCATAAAATTTGTAAATTTTTACTAACTTTTTTCACTGTAACTACTTGGCCAAGTTTATATAGATAGAGATAATTGTAAGCAGCAAGAATGTTCAGTAAAGTAAGATCTACAAACACATCACCATCACAGAAACACAATTTTGTCATGAATCCATCTGTGTCCTTTGTTTAATGTGCACACACACCAAGGTGAGCAACACAGGCTCTTAAGAGCCTTTAGTTTTTTATTATGCAGTTAAAGCTGCATAATATGCGAGGAACCTAGATTTATGTTCTACCCAATAAATGCTGAAATACTTGCCATTGTTATTATCTAGCTGGCTTCTATGTTATATAAAACTAATTGAACACTTTTTTAATACTTTTTATTCTGGATTACAAAAAATATGACCAGAAAAACCTTAAATGATCGTCGAATCATCCAAAAGTTTTGAAGTTACACATAGGAAGTAGTGCTCATTAGAAATTCTTGTGTAGTTTATTATGCTTTTGGCTAAGAAGTCAAAGACCAATTGTATGAAATATTTAATCGCTGAAAATCACTTAAGACAAGTAGTTTAGATTTCCCAAATGGCAAAAGTCGTAGGAATATTGTTTGTCATCAATACGTAGTATAACAAGGTCAGCAGTCTATTATATGATAAGTTCTACTGTTTATGCTGTTGGCAGCAATTTCAAATTTCAGGGGTGCAAATTAGTGGTGGTCCGAGGTCCGCGATCTTTCACTTTTGCAAGCGGAATTTTAACTTGCACAGTTGGTTTCTAGCTACCCCCGACGTAGTCACCTTTCACTTGTAAGAAAATAAGAAATAACTTTGCAAACTTTTTCACCAAAGTCTCCAAATAAACGATATAAAAACTTATTTTTATCATTATTATTTATGACAGAGATGTTCATTTTGTTCAACCGCTAGCATTATACAGAAAATCGCCGACAAATAATGTGTAAATTCGAGTAAAATCATATCTGATTGACAAAAACAACATTGTAAACACAATAACAATGGCTGCCGTGAAGACAAAATTTTGCAATATTGGATCCAATTCCGGAAGCCGATAAGGGTGATTCGGGGTTTTGGCGATCAGCTACAAAAAAATCCAAGCAGGGAAAAAATACATCTTTACACCTATGCATGGAAAATGAATATAAACACTAGAATTGTAAACCAAAAGATATATGTAAAAGAAAAAAAGCAGAAAATATTTTATACAGAAACTCAAAATTACTTTTTGACAAATTTTAATTTCAAAATCCAGTACCAAGTGACAGCTGGGAACAGTATATCTAACAATATATATGTTCATGGTCACAGTATAAACTTTCTTTATCAGTAATAAATGATGATAATGCATGTGAGATGCTTTTAAAGTGTTAACATATTACTGCAAGGCCAAAAATAAAATATTGTTTGTTTCCCCTCACCCGACCGACCCGGTAAAATCACCGCGACCCGAAAATTTTTATTGGCCATTCTTGTCCACAATTTTTTTTGATATGTTGGTTATTGGTGATATCTTTCCGATGCTGTAGTCAAGGTATTTTTGCATTGAAGCGTCTACATGATTCGGAATCAAGGAAAACAAACAAAATGCTTTGCCACACAATTTGTTTGTGTACAAGGGTGATCTTTTTTGAAAATTAAAAAAAAACTGAAGCATCTTTCAACCTGCTGAGTGCATCTTGATTTGCTTTGTGTCTAACATCTGTTCCTGTTTAAATGATAAAATCTTAAAGACTTTGATTAAAAATGGTCGGACTCGTGCTTTAAAATCTATCTACTTTGTCTCTGAACAGGTTGGGCACAAGTCAGGAAGTGTGGGATACATGTATTCCCTGCTTACAGGGAACGTCCCTGTTTTCTGGTGTAAAACAAACCCAGTTTAAATGGGGTTTCCTTTTTTGATTTATGGCATGAAAATTACAAAAGGGCACGTTATAACTGCATCGGTAGAATTCGTAAATACTTATTAAAAGTATTTTAGGAAATACAAAACATGAATATAAAGTGAAGCCTTGTTTCTTCTAGAACTCGAAGAAAACATACAAATCTTTGTTTTGGAATCAATTGACCAAGCTGCATGATCTATGTGTAACTGAACATAACTGAATTATTTTCAAAGTTCTCAAACAGGAGGGGTAGGGTGACCCCAGAGACTCCCCCTATACTTTATATAATTAGTTATATTGGCCTGAAGTAGTGAACATTTGTCTGATTCGTGTCTCATAACTTTTGTACTATAGAACACAAACTCAGTTTTCTTTCCAGGGAAACCAGTCCATTCATACTATTACATGTTTGTACCAGGTCAACTTGTACTACTAGCAGTCAAATAAAACCAATGTTAACTACCAAGTAGAACAACTGAAGTCATTGCGAACATGTACCACTGCAGACTCACCATAAAAAAATATACATTGATATATGAATTGTACTATATATGAATGTTTAATGGTGAAGCAACATTGCCACAACTTTTCATAATTACGTTTGCATTGGTTTTTGGTTAACTGCCTTCAGCACTTACAGCGCTTTGATTATTGTCAATCATTGGGTTGGCCAACTGATTACCATATTTGCCTTTGTGTTACTTAGTCTTAAGAGAATTGAATACGGATCAGATATAAAATGTACAGCTTGCTTGAATTTTTGTTGGAAACCCTGGTATAGTGCAAATAAGTTGGGTAGACTGTAAGATAAATCCAGCCTGATCAAAATGTACAAACTTGAGTAGTACATATTTAAAAATTACACAGTTGTAAATATCCAGCTATGTAGAATATATATGTTTATTGATCATAACAATTCATAAATATAATTACAGGTGACAATGTGGGAAATGTAAGATATCCATGTGCTATTTGTGGTAATGAATTTACAGATCTTCAAGATTTTCTTGATCATATGCAGAAACATCTGAAAGGTTAGTAAATGAAAGTATTGTATGTTTGCATTTGCTCAATTTGTCCTTACCAACAATCCAGAGTTTCAACATCATCATAAACTTTTTACATTTTGCATAGTATTAAGTGGAATGAAACTTTTTACATTTTGAAAAGTATTAAGTGGAATGAAACTTTTTACATTTTGAACTTCTGCTAGAGAACCACTGAATGGAATGGAACCAAACATAGCATGAATGTTCCTTAAAAGGTGCTGACCAAGTGTTGGTCCTTTGCAGCTGGTCCTTTATCCAAGATGGGAACCAGTGAGGACTTAATTCACTTGGCACAGGACCCTATAGACAATACATACACATCTTTACTTTTAGAGAACAATTGAATGAAATGAAACCAATCTGGTATTAGTCAATAAATTATGTTAATTGTCCTCTGTGTAGGGTATTGTGGGGAACATGAAAATACCAGGCGTCTGTCAGGTCTAATTAGCACTCTCATAGTACAATTGTTACCAGATTTTTATAAAACTTATACTATAGGTTAATATCAGCAATACTTGGACAAGTTTTATAATGGTTCAGGATTGACTCTTTTCAAAAGAGTTATACCCCTTTGATATATGACATAAATGCAAAGCTGGGAATTGAAACTCTGTTTTTTTATTTAAATTACAATCATCATTAATTTTTGTGTTGCCTTGACGCAATCAAAAAGCAATACAGGACGTATTATGGTATACCTAGTCCCGCCATATGCCTGTTCATCCAACCGTCCCTCCGTTGTCAACATGTCGAAAAGAGTTTTATAAAATTTACTCAAATTTTACTAAAATGAGGTTTTAAGAATTATTCATTAAAAGATTTTCCAGTTTTTTGACACTAACTCAAAAATAATTACAGCAGATCTCATGAAATTTTGGAGATTAGCTCCCTTTAAAATTTTATAAATTTTAGATTTTATTTTTCTAAAAGTTTTATTCATAAAAAAGTAGGGATTTTCCCTTTTTAAGACAATTACTCAAACATGCTTTCAGCATTTCTCATGAAACTTAGTTTGTTTGAAGTCTGACAACAGATTTACTAAGTATTGCGCAACAGCAAAAAATCTTTAATTGAATAAAAATTTAATTCATATAACCATGCAATTTCAAGTTTTTTTACTACATTTATTCAGAAAAATATAAAATGTCACATATTTAATTACAATCCAAATTAAGACCTGTTTCAAGGTTGAATATTGTTTCCATTTTTCCTCCAACTATTCAGGGTTGAACCTCTGCGAGGGGTATCCAGAGCTCAATTAAGTATATAAACTTTTGTAATTGCTCTCCTGAATTCGACTCTAAGATGATAGTGCATCAAGTGCAGTGACATGTAACAACTTCCCTGGTCTCAATCTAATAACTGTCAAGTGATCTGGTAATGATATATCATAATCAGTAGCCTATCCAGAACTATCCAAATTGTTACAACTTCTAACATCTGTGTACAGGTGAAACTTAATATACATTTTCCAATTTACAGGAAAATAATGTTATTTTGTCTTAGATTTTTTATTCAATGAAAATTCCCAAAGGGGATAAAAATTCCCAATTTAAAGTTCAAGTGACCCTTTTGAAAACACCTGGAATTATCCCTGACTGATCCTAATTATATACTTGTTTTAGTGCATTTGCTATAAAATAGGAGGTTCTGTAATCAGAGGTTCTGCCTATTTAGAACAGAACGATTATTTATGTATCTTGTCTCCAATTTCAGAAATAAAGAAAGGAAAAAAGGCAGCTGCATCAACAACTTTATGTAATAAGAAAAACAGCAAGGACACCTCAACTGTAAACAACCAATCTAATACTAAACCAGCACGGTATTGCATATTTTGCGACAAATATTGCCTACAGCTTAGTAGGCACATACAGCTGGTACATAAAGAAGAAGACAGAGTGAAGGCAGCCCTAAAGTTTTCCCCAAGAACAAAAAATAAAATGTTTTCACAATTTAAGAAAGAGGGAATTCATTTAAACAACATTGAAAAACTTGGCAAAGATAGTCATGCAGTCCTTGAAAGGGAAAGAATTTCTCAAAAGGATTCTGTGCAGGTTATGTGTGATAACTGCAATGCCATATTAACCAAAAAAGCTATGTCAAGACACAGAGCTACATGCCAGGGAGGATCATCAAAACAGATAAATGCCATTCCAGCGCAATTTTTTATCAAAGATAATGATGTATCTGAAAGTTTTGTCAAAAACATCTTGACAAAATTCACCAAAGATGACATTGGTAAAATCTGTAAATCTGATAATTTGGTAAAAAAAGTTGGAAGTATACTGTGGGCAAAAAATAGGACAAAAGTAGACCAATTATCCCAAGTCAGAAAGAGTGTGATGAATGACATGAGGAGGTTAGCTCACGCATACAACTTTTTTAAAGAAGAAGTCAAGAAGGATCATCCTTTACTTTTAAACACTGCTGCTGATATGTTTAATAGAATATTTTTCAAAGATCTGCAAGAGGCAGTATGTAAATATACGGAAGTAGGTGATCAATATGGGGAGACATCTTTCAAGTTAAAACATGGACTAAAATATGCATTATACTATGTTTTAAAAAAGTCAGCAGAGATTTTGAGGGCCGAACATCTCAGTAAATTTGCAGATGATAAAGCAGAGGAGGTCACAAAATTTTTGCATATTTTTGAAACCACCAAAAATTTATATTTTTCTGATGCTTTATTCAATATAAGAAAAAATCGTCAGGTTAATTTAAGGAAACCACATCGAATTCCAGATGAGGATTTATTGTTTACCATCAGACAATACACCATTGAAAGCATTAAAAAAATAGTAGAAATGTACAATGAATATAAAATCTGGACACGGTCAGACTTCGTTAAGTTGAGGAATCTTGTGGTATGTCGCTTGACAATGTTTAATGGACGGCGTGGTGGAGAAGCATGCAGACTTCTAAGATCAGAATTCAAAGATGCTGTTGAAGACAATTGGGTAAATAAAAAATGGAGGAATGATCCATATGTGCTACAACAAGAATTGAAGATTGCTTACGAGGCTGGCAAAGGGATGAATAAACTGGTACCAGTTTTGTTCACTCCAGAAACAATGGCGGCAACTGTTTTATTAGATGATGATGACCTTAGACAGCAAGGTGAAGTTTTGTCCAATAACATGTATGTGTTTGCTAACACTCAAAATTCCTTGGAATATGTAAACGGCTACACAGCTATGCAACGTGTTGCAAGTGATGCTGGTATAAGAGAAGATGAGGCAAAGAAGATCAATGCCACCTTAATTAGACATTTTACCAGCACTGAAATGGCTGCAAAGGACATACCAGAGAATGAGCGCCAATATTTTTACACACATATGGGTCATTCCGAGGAAATGAACAAACAAACCTACCAAGCTCCTTTAGCTGTTATGGAGATTGTGAAAGTTGGCAAACACCTAAAAGACATAGATAATGGTAAAATATTTTGTCTTAAATTATAATATCTCATTTCTTTTTTTTAAATTAAACAGTTATACCTGTTAATTAATACTGAGCATTAATCAAAGGTATAAAATCTTATTATTCCAAAGTTCTACAACAGATTGGAAAAAAAAGGATAAAGAAATAAAAATTTCATCCCTACGATGAAGCTAATCAAAAATGTTCCAGAACTTGACAAAGAATTTAGATTTAAAGAGTATGTTCGGTAAGGCCTATTATGTAGTGTTGGATAATCAGTTGAAATTATTAACCTATTATCTATTACTATTGGTTGACAGCAACCAACCAACAATCGGTTATAATTTTGAACTTCTTTTAGAGAACCACTGAGTGAAATGGAACCAAATATGGCATGAATGTTCCAAATGAGGTGCTGACCAAGTGTTGTTACTTTGTAGCTGATCCATCATCCAAGATGGCCGCCAGTGGGGGACTTAGTTTAACATAGGACCCTATGGGAAATGCATACAAATGTCTTCTTTTAGAGAACCACTAAATAGAATGAAACCAAACATAGCATGAATGTTTCTTATGAGGTGCTGACTAAGTGTTGTTACTATGTAGCCGATCCATCATCCAAGAGGGCCGCCAGTTGGTGACAGTTTAACATAGGACCCTATGGGAAATAGTAATACATACAAATGTCTTCTTTTAGAGAACCACTTAATGGAATAAACCAAACATAGCATGAATGTTTCTTATGAGGTGCTGACTAAGTGTTGTTTCCATGTAGCGGATCCATCAACCAAGATGGCCACCAGTTGGGGACAGTTTAACATAGGACCCTATGGGAAATAAATACAAATGTCTCCTTTAAGAGAACCACTGAATGGAATCGAAGCATACATAGCAATATTAAAACAAATAAGGCCTCAAATATATTATAAGTATCTGTTATGATTTTCATCTTGTTTTATATGATTTCATATTTTTGCATGCCATGCAACAGGCCTTTTATAGTTAACTATACATGGATTTGTTTATTGTTGAAGGCCATATGGTGACATTTGAATTTTACATCATTGTCCCTTGGACTTTGGTTTAAAGTTGGTATCTTTTTGTTTTCAATTACAGAACAGAATTATGATTATGATGATGTCTCTTTTTATTATCATAATTAAATTCCACAGATGAATTTAAGACATGGTATTGAATATTTTCAGCACTTGCCCTCAGACAGCATCAAGACACCAGTTCAAGTCCCTGTAAAATTTATACAGGTAAGATTTTTCTGTAATTCTCCTTTGATTTTTGTATTCAAACTCTGATGGACGGGAGTATACTAAAAAATTGAAAACAACATGTTTATTAATTTTTATGCATCCAAAGTGCGCTTTTCTGGATTTACCTTCATCAGGAAGGCACAAAGCCAAACATTTGAAATACGAAATAAAAGCCAAATCTATCTAAGTTCAACTTTGCCTGAGGAAGTTGAAACCTTAGTTTAATAACCTTGGCTCACAGGTCATAGAATCTGTCATGTCATTGGTACATTTCTGTCTACAAGTCTTTATCTATGTGTATTTATATATGATACAGGTTCCTAATGGAGCCTCTAGTTGAAACCTTGTAAACAGTCAAGATCCCCACCCTTAGCCATTTAAATTCCTGTTCATCATTTGAAGAAGTGAATGCCATACGAGCAATCACTATTCGTCACTTAATCATATCAATTTACTAGACCAATATAAAAAAGAAGATGTGGTATGATTGCCAATGAGACAACTATCCACACAAGACCAAAATGACACAGACATTAACAACTATAGGTCACCTTACGGCCTTCAACAATGAACAAAGCCCATACCGCATAGTCAGCTATAATAACCAACTTTTAATGGACTTTTCCCAATAACAGGCAACCATGGGATAATGACAAATTATTGGAGCATTGTTTGGGAGATTTGGAAACAGCAACCTGTTACAATTATTTTAAAATTGTTGTAATATTTTAATTTTTCAGCTGAAGCTGTGGACAGTATAAACAGTAACAATACCTCCTTAGATATTCCTCAAAGTTTGGTTGAACATGTTTCAGAGTCAGGTAGAACTTCATGATTTTTTTATATGTAATTTTCCTTACCCTTTATTTCATGAGTGCCTGTAGATATATATGACAAAATACCTTAAGCACAGTATGAACTGTCAAGTTAAGTGACAATTTAAGTGTATCACTGTACTTGACAGCTTTGACATCAAACACACTGTTAATTAACACCAATTACTGTAACTCAAGGTCATAAATAACTTGTCTATTTCAAAATTGTTTGACAATAAACTTGAGTTATTTCCCCTTTTTTGTCACCTTTCACAATATACTCTTTGAATTAATGGTTTATCTTTGTAAACAGATTAAATCTTATTACCTATTGAATATAAACGCTTATCAGAATATCTCATTGTTTTATATTTTATCTTAAACTATTAAAAAAGTATTTTGAAATTATTATTTTTTTTTTAATCTTTAATTTCTTTGAATGTTTGATTATTTTATTTCAGGAATAACTGTAATAATTTTCTTTTTATTTGAAATTTGAAATAACATAAAAAATGTGGTGCATACTGAATAACCCTGGTAGCGAATAGAAACAAAATATATTATAGTTATTCCTTATGATTTAATTTTAAATTCCAGTTTAAACCTTATACCATGAAAAAAGTTGATGACATCACTGTCACTGTCACATGACTAAATTATGTCTATGAGCTGATAAACAAAACAATGTTAGCCAATCAGAAGATGTGTTACATCCAAAATTAAATTACTACATTATAATAATTATCCTCATGTCAATATCATGACAGAATGATCATTGATACATTCTAAGAATTGATTAACAAAAAGTACTACAAAAAAGTTATAGAGTTGAATATATAGTGAATAATGATAAAATAAAGGAAGAACTGTAGTCTAACATTTGAATAAAGACTTTCAATGAAACAAGGAGAGTGCATGGGTATGACTTAAGGCTTGAAATGATACAGTTTATTAAACACATTGTTATGTTAATAGCTTCTTCAATAAAGTAATATTGTTTTTAGAAAAAGAATGAATATTTTGAAGGTGCTTCAGTTTGTCGATGTTAACTTTGCAACATCAAAGTCAAAATAACATTTAAGGGCTTTTGGCCCATTTTGTCAGACGTTACATATGTGAAACATATCTTTGTGTCAACAGTTTATTTAGTGTACATGATAATATCAATTCACCTTATGCTTTATTTTTTTTAAAGATAATACTGACTTAGAATATCACATTGAACCACATCCAGACGAAGAGCTTAATTCAGATTCAGTTTTGAACAAGAACAAAGGATGTAAAAGAAAGTTGGAGCTTGATGATTATGACCTAGTTGATATTGTAAGTATAATTGCTGTATATATGGTCTTGCAAAGCATAAGACACCAACATTGTAATATTTAGTGAGCTATTTCAATACTTTGCCTCCACTTCTGTTACTCAGGTACTAACTGCCTAATTGATTGCATCATATTAATAATTGAATCATTCTAAAGCCTTAAATGTCTTATTTTTTTTGAAAAATTGAATTTTAGCCAGACAATTAATTTCCAACATGATTTTAATATAGGAATCATGTGATATTAATGTTCTCCACACCATGTGAGTAGTATGAGAAAGGAGTAGAAACATAGTATTCAGTTATGAGCACAATGTGATATAAACTTTCCTCACACATGGTATTAATGTTGTATATAAAGCCACATGATATCATGTGATATTCATGTTAAATATAAATGCTTCTTCTTCAACCTCAGAACAATATGCTCTTTGAATATATGTATCATAATCAATGTGGCAATACCATGTGTTAAAATATGATGTGGTCCATCCGTCAGTTGTCACATGAATGTTTTTTGTCGCTTCTTTCTCAGGAGCTACATTACAAGGATTTCAGTGGTTATGGGGTACTGCTCACAATTTCACTCGTTCATCCTTATTGCTACTGTACATATTTCAGAAGCAACCAGTTAAAAACAAAAAACTTACAGAACCAGAAGTTGATGGATCAAAAGACAATTCAGAGAATGAGAGTAAGTTTAGTTTTACCTTATGATAAGTAGTAAAAGGTTTTTGGGATACAAGTGCTGTCAGGCAATCTGTAGACTTTTACCATTGACTCCCTTCCAAGACTTAACCGTTTTGTTTTTACATTAAAAGGAACAACTCAGATTTTTAAATTGTCCTGTTTTAAAAAGTAAAAACAAAGTAAGAAAATGAATTTAAACAACATTCTGTATTTATGTTTAGAGTTTTGTATATTTAGAATCACGTCAAAGGGGGCATTCAAAATAATTCAGTAAACACGTGCTGGGACTATTATGCTTATAATAACCCAGACATGTGCAATAGAGCACACAACTTGTTTTCAAATGTTCACACATGTTTGAACAGAAGAATTTAGCCAAAGTTTGCAGACGAAATATTCAGAAGATTTACTGAAAAATTGATATAACTAGTGGAAATTTTGAAGTCATTTTAAGGTGGTGTTAAATTGCATGATGGTTTGATCAAAAGAGCAAAATTCTGAAGGCCAAAGGTAGAGCAAATCTAAAACTCATTAATTACATTGTTAATGTAAAAATATACACTTGTATCGGAGATTTGCTATTTTTATGTTCCATTTATGGGCATTATGTTTTCTGGTCTGCTTTCGTTCACCCATCGAATCATCCCATTTCAGGCAAAAGTTTTTGGTCAAGGTAGTTGAAGTCCAATCAACTTGAAACTTATTTAACATGTTTCCTATAATATGATCATTCTTATTTTAATGACAAATTAGAGATTTTATCCCATTTTCAAGGTCCATAGAAAATGATAGTGCGGATGGGGTATTTGTGTTCTTTGTACACATTCTTGTTTTAAATTTTAGTATGAGGTGTTTCTTTTGCTTTGTGAACAAACATATGCTCTAGATTTTTTTTTTAAATTGTTGCACATGGGTATATTGACTACTGTAGAATTGTGAATTTTATCAAATTGTCATGCACTTAATATATTTCATTAACTTAAAACACTTCCAAACTCTTAAATGGTGCACATGATGTTACTAATTCCATTCATTATGACTAAAGGGTTGCATTCTGAAATTGACATATTTGACCTAGATACGACAACCTTTCATGCTGGCTGTTCTCCATCTGAAAAACCACAGTGCCAGCCGTTTGCCAAAAAAGGGAGGTGGGTCATACAAGAGCCTACACAAACGCTTTGCACTTATACTTGTTGACATACAAATTACCTTTATTGTCCTAATCAGAATCGAAATAATTAAAAATGGATATGAAGATTAAATCAAATAGGGAATACATTATAATCCAAGTCCAAATAATTATGACGCCTTGCAAGGCTATTTGATTTTTTTTCTGAGATTCTTCCCTCCTCCAGGGAGGCGCAGCCCTCAAAGTAGCTTCTGAAATGAAGTTGCCAATTGACCACCAGACATGAAAATTTAATGGCCAACTCAAAATTTTAGTGGCCAGGAATAGTTTCAGGTTGCCTTTAAACAAAACTTCTGACTGCGTGTGAAAATATGGAGATAGATAGATATGTGCCATTTTCAGTCAATGACAACAAATTGCATATAAAAATAAACTACAATTACCTGATACAATAAATCACTGACAAGATCAAGCTCAAATCTAACAGGTGCTGGAAATAAAGTATTCATTTAAAGTCATATTTTAAAACCTGGTATTGATCATGACAAAATTTATCAAAATTTACAGTCACCACAGATGACACTGCCCCTGTCCATTGTGCATAGTCCTCCGAAGAGTTTGTACCTTGGAACAGAATTAACAGAATGAACTGGCCTGCACAGTGGTTTGACTTGATTGAATGTTATAGAAATGTTTGTTTATTATTATTTTAACAAACAAAGAAAACTTCAAACACACACTGGGATGATTAAATCTAAAAATGAATTGTCCCAAGAAATCCACAATATTATGCCCGATTATATTCAGTGCATATACAATTCTAAAAAGGATATTAAATGTATCAAGCTCAAAGAACACTTTAACAAAGTAAAAAAGCTACTTTACATGTTAGGTTTACATACCATTTATTGTCATGTTTATCTCATTCTTACTATTTAAAAAAAAAGTTGAAAAGATTCCTCTGATAGAACTGAATGAAGACATCCTTTTAAAAGATGGAGAAGCAAGAAGAACAAAACTAGTGAGTATTTTAATTAGTTGTGGGTCAATTATATTTATTTAATATTTAACCAGTGACAAATAAATCATACTCTTTCATATCAATATCTATTCTATTTATGATCTCAATGAGACCATATTAGTTATAAGCTTACAAGAAATCATTATGTTGGATATTTTATGCCCTTTTAAGCTCTCCTGGCCCAAAGGGCCAAGTGAGCTTTTCCCATCAGTTTGCGTCCGGCGTCTGTCGTCGTCCGGCGTCTGTCGTCGTTAACTTTTACAAAAATCTTCTCTGAAACTACTGGGCCAAATTAAACCAAACTTAGCCACAATCATCATTAGGGTATCTAGTTAAAAAAAATGTGTCCGCTGACCCGCCCAACCAACCAAGATGGCCGCCATGGCTAAAAATAGAACATAGGGCAACCTGTTGTTGGGTTGCTGCCCCTGAATTGGTAATTTTAAGGAAATTTTGCTGTTTTTATGCCCCACCTACGATAGTAGAGGGGCATTATGTTTTCTGGTCTGTGGCTCCGTCCGTCTGTGCGTCCGTTCGTCCGTTCAGGTTAAAGTTTTTGGTCAAGGTAGTTCTCGATGAAGCTGAAGTCCAATCAACTTGAAACTTAGTACACTGGTTGCTTATGATATGATCTTTTTAATTTTAAAGCCAAATTAGACTTTTGACTCCAATTTCACGGTCCACTGAACATAGAAAATGAAAGTGGGAGTTTCAGGTTAAATTTTTGATGAAGCTGAAGTCCAATCAACTTGAAACTTAGTACACTTGTTGCTTATGATATGATCTTTCTAATTTTAAAGCCAAATAAGACTTTTGACTCCAATTTCACGGTCCACTGAACATAGAAAATGAAAGTGGGAGTTTCAGGTTAAAGTTTTTGATGAAGCTGAAATCCAATCAACTTGAAACTTAGTACACTTGTTGCTTATGATATGATCTTTCTAATTTTAAGCCAAATTAGACTTTTGACCCCAATTTCACGGTCCACTGAACATAGAAAATGAAAGTTGGAGTTTTAGGTTAAAGTTTTTGATCAAGGTAGTTTTTGATGAAGCTGAAGTCCAATCAACTTGAAACTTAGTTAACTTGTTGCTTATGATATGATCATTTTAATTTTAAAGCCAAATTAGACTTTTGACCCCAATTTCACGGTCCACTTAACATAAAAAATGAAAGTGGGAGTTTCAGGTTAAAGTTTTTGGTCAAGGTAGTTTTTGATAAAATTGAAGTCCAATCAACTTGAAACTTAGTACATATGTTCCCTATAGTATAATCTTTCTAATTTTAATGCCAAATTAGATTATTACCCAATTTCACGGTCCATGGAACATGGTAAAGGATAGTGCGAGTGGGGCATCCGTGTACTTTGGACACATTCTTGTTGGTTATTATCTTGAATATTATTATAGATAGAGATAAACTATAAACAGCAATAATGTTCAGCAAAGTAAGATTTACAAATAAGTCAACATGACCCAAATGGTTAGTTGACCCCTTTAGGAGTTATTGCCCTTTATAGTCAATTTTTAACCATTTTTGGTAAATCTTAGTAATTTTTTACAAAAATCTTCTCCTCTGAAACTACTGGGCCAAATTAATCCAGACTTGACAACAATCATCTTTGGGGTTTCTAGTTTAAAAAATGTGTCACGTGACCCGGCCATCTAACCAAGATGGCCGCCACAGTAAAAAATAGAACATAGGGGTAAAATGCAGTTTTTGGCTTATAATTCAAAAACCAAAGCATTTAGAGCAAATCTGACATGGAGGGGGTGGGTAAAATTGTTTATCAGGTCAAGATATATCGCCCTGAAATTTTCAGATGAATCGGACAACCTGTTGCTGGGTTGCTGCCCTTGAATTGGTAATTTAAAGGAAATTTTACTGTTTTTGGTTATTATCTTGAATATTATTATAGATAGAGATAAACTGTAAACAGCAATAATCTTCAGCAAAGTAAGATTTACAAATAGCTGAACATGACCGAAATGGTCAATTGACCCCCTAAGGAGTTATTGTCCTTTATAGTCAATTTTTAACAATTTTCATAAAATTTGTAAATTTTTTACTAACATTTTCCACTGAAACTACTGGGCCAAGTTCATTATAGATAGAGATCATTGTAAATTGCAAGAATGTTCAGTAAAGTAAGATGTAAAAACACATCACCATCACCAAAACACAATTTTGTCATGAATCCATCTGCTTCCTTTCTTAAATACTCACATATACTTAGGTGAGCGACACAGGCTCTTTAGAGCCTCTAGTTCGTAAATCTTAGTAATCTTTTACAAAAATCTTCTCCTCTGAAACTACTGGGCCAAATTAATCCAAACTTGTCCACAATCATCATTGGGGTATCTAGTTTAAAAAATGTGTCCGATGACTTGGCCAACCAACCAATCTGGCCGCCATGGCTAAAAATAAAACATAGGGGTAAAATGCATTTTTTGGTTTATAACTCAAAAACCAAAGCATTTAGATCAAATCTAACAGGAGTAAATAGTTCATCAGGTCAAGATGTATCTGCCCTGAAATTTTCAGATGAATCAGACAACCTGTTGTTGGGTTGCTTCCCCTGAATTGGTAATTTTATGGAAATTTTACTGTTTTTAGCTCACCTGGCCCAAAGGGCCAAGTGAGCTTTTCCCTTCACTTGGCGTCCAGCGTCTATCCGTCGTCGTTAACTTTTACAAAAATCTTCTCCTCTAAAACAACTGGGCCAAATTTAACTAAACTTGACCACAATCATTATTAGGGTATCTAGTTTAAAAAATGTGTTCGGTGACCCGGCCAATCAACCAAGATGGCCACCATGGCTAAAAATAGAACATAGGGGTAAAATGCAGTTTTTGGCTTATAACTCAAAAACTAAAGCATTTAGAGCAAATCTGACAGGGTAAAATTGTTTATCAGGTCAAGATCTATCTGTCCTGAAATTTTCAGATGAATCGGACAACCCGTTGTTGGGTTGCTGCCCCTAAATTGGTAATTTAAAGGAAATTTTACTGTTTTTGGTTATTATCTTGAATACTATTATAGATAGAGATATACTGTAAACAGCAATAATGTTCAGCAAAGTAAGATTTACAAATAAGTCAACACGACCGAAATGGTCAGTTGACCCCTTTAGGAGTTATTGACCTTTATAGTCAATTTTTAACCATTTTTCACATTAAAGTAAGAGCTACAAATAAGTCAACATGACAAAAGTGGTCAATTGACCCCTTAAGGAGTTATTCCCCTTTATAGTAAATTTTTAACAATTTTCATAAATTTTGTAAATGTTTGTAAATTTTTGTGCCCCATCTAGGTTGAAGAGGGGCATTATGTTTTCTGGTCTGTGCGTTCGTTCGTTCATCCTTCCGTCCGTTCGTCCTTCAGTCTGTTCAGGTTTAAGTTTTTGTTCAAGTTAGTTTCTGATGAAGTTGATGAAGTCCAATCAACTTGAAACTCAGTACACATGTGCCCTATGATATGATCTTTCTAATTTTAATGCCAAATTAGTGTTTTGACCCCAATTTCATGGTTCACTGAACATAGAAAATGATAGTGCAAACTTCAGGTTAAAGTTTTTGGTCAAGGTAGTTTTTGATGAAGTTGAAGTCCGATCAACTTGAAACTTAGTATACATGTTTCCTGTGATATGATCTTTTTAATTTGAATGCCAAATTAGAGTTTTTATCCCAATTTCACGGTCCACTAAACACAGAAAATGATTGTGCAAGTGGGGCATCCATGTACTATGGACACATTCTTGTTACAAAATATTTTCCAGTCACTTTTGGGCCAAGTGCATTATAGATAGAGATAATTTTAAGTAGCAAGATTGTTCAGTAAAGTAAGATCAACAAACACATCATCAACACAAAAACACAATTTTGTCCTGAATCCATCTGTGTTGTTTGTTGAATATGCACATAGCCCAAGGTGAGCGACACAGGCTCTTTAGAGCCTCTAGTTTTACTAAAGATCAAAAATGCTATCAGCAGTTTATGATGAAACTATGGTGACTTTTTTTTTATATATTTATGAACTAAGTACCCTTTTGTTTTTTACATAATTTCTGATTATATTTCGGAAATAATATGTAAATTTTGTAAAATCATTAAAAACAAAAAGACAAGCTAAAAGGACTGTATTATGCCCTAATAGCACAGATCTTTATTATTATTTTACATTAATAACTTTGTCAAAATATGTTGCCTATTTCAGCTGCAGATAATGAAAAAAGAAAATGATAAAAAAAATGGGAGAGATTTGGAAGGCCTGACCAGAAACAAGCTGATGGAAGATAGTAAGTAAACAATGTATTAATCAGTCTTTTAATTTTGTGATTTATTTTCATACTCCTGAGTGATGTAAACTGTTTTTAGCTCACCGTTCCAAAGGCAAGACACCACTGCGAAATAAGAACAGATTTAGAATCATCTAGAAGGGCTAGACTCAAACAACAACTGATAAAAAGACAAAAGATACAAAGGGCCAACGTAAAAGCACTAGATATAGCAGTGACCAAAACTAGCTAAAGGAGTTAATTATAAAAAATAAAATTCTAACAAAAGTGAAAGGTTCCCCGTGAGCAGCATGACTGATATATTAAGCATTATTTTAAATGAAAGTGATGATAAATCTTTCCTAAAAGATTTACACATGCAAAACTCATTCAAACAAATTTATTTAAGGTTCAATCATATGATAAGGTCTATATAGATATTTGAAAAAAAACGTGTCTGTTGTTAAGTGGAAACTTATAGCTATAATAAGATGTGGTATGTGTGCCAATGAGACAACTCTTTATCCAAGTCATAATTTGTAAAAATCCATTATAGATCAAGATACAGTCCTGGCTCACGCTGAACAGGAATCTATAAAGGGTGCCAAAAATGACTAGTGTAAACCTTTCTAAATGAAAAAAACAACAGTCTTATCTATATATAAAAAATATTTGTAGCTTTATTATGCATGACAAGTCAGTAACATTTTATGTGTAAAATTATCGTTCAGCACCTCTCCTTTTCACATAACCTCCTTGTTATAATTAACATGGTATCTTTTACTGAAAAAAAAAGATAATCTCAAAGCCGTTCACATAACTGTTTTTAGTTTCAAGAAGCAACTGTGACATTGTTAACTACTTAATTATTTGCTTCTGCTTTCTTTAAAGAGAGAAACATATGGAAGCAAATGGATACTGAAAAAGTTAGACAATATTTTCAAGATTATATAACAGATTCTGCACAGAAGCCAAGTCCAGGTAAGGTGTATAGACAATATAAACTGCTTTCTGCAGTTTCCATTCCTACATTACAAAAAGTTAAGATAATATCTAGAATATATTTCAAAGGATAACTAAATTTGGGTTAGAAAAGCCCTAAATTTAAAGTCATTTGTACATGATCTTGAAACTTTAATCGAACAGTTTTCACATAAAGAAATCCCATCATTGGGACTATAATTATTGTAGACAACGATATATCTGAAAAAAGTAAAGCATTTTAGAGCAAATCTAACAGGGTTCAGAAATGTTCAGCAAAGTCAGATCTTCAAAATTGTTTCAATGACCAAATTTGTCAATTGACTCCTTAATTATTTATTGCCCTTTAAATGTTTAGATTTTTCATTCTTTTTGCAAGTCTATTACTTTTTCAAAAATCTTCTTCTCTGAAACTACTGGGTCAAAAACTTCCAAACTTTAATTGGATGTTCCTTATGGTGTTTTGTTTTTAAATTGTATTTGAAGGATTTGATTCATCAACCAACATACATCATCGGGCTGCAATGACTAAAAATAGAACATAGAAGACAAAAGAAGGCCTTGGCTTTTATCTCAAAAACTTCAACAGTGAGAGCAAAAGTGAAAGGGAGTTAAAGTGATAAATGTGTCGATCATGATCTATCTGTGATGAAATTTTCAGACAAGTTTGACAGTAATCCAACAATAAGTTGTCCTTTAGTCTGAAGATTACTTGACAACGTAGATTTCACCTATTTAACAATTTCACTTATGCAGTGTGCTCTTACTGCTTAAGTTTAGATGAAAGCAAAAAACTTCATTTTATTTTTGGGTTTCAGATGCAACTGAAATTGACGATTTCAAGGCAAAATATCCTGATATAACTTGTAATGTTGACGTTATAAAGGTGAAAGTTATGAATGAAAAGAAAGAAAGAAAAAGAAAACTTGAAAGGGAGCTCAGTTATATTGATGCTGTAAGTAATAAATTATTTTTTATAGTTATGCAATTTAATGAAAGTTATGCTCATTAGAAATATGTCAGATCAAGTAATCAAGTAACACTTACACTAATACCAAAATGAACAAAATCTGGAAATCATAATTTTCCAAATAAAAAGAAATTAGGGTGGGCAGGGATGAAAATCTATCAATTAATTTTAATTGACCTGATGAGAGGCTTGTTTGCAATAAATTATTTTATTAAATCAATCATTTGGTCATGTATTTTATAATGCTAAGGTGCCATGGGATGGCAAGTTTCAGACCTGCCTGGAAATTGTTTTCTATTTGACAGTACAATTAAATTAAGAAATTATTTCTTCATGTTATGCTCTATGCTCATTTAAAAATGGGTATGCATTAAATTTGGCAATATTTTACACTGAGCCTTAATGTGATGAATATAGAGCACATACCTGCCAACCCTCCTGCTTAAATGCCGAAATTGGGAAATCTCCCGCTTGCTGATAGGAGAGTAAAACCTATTGATGATCGTTCATAAGGAACATTAATTAATGTACATTGTATCATACTAAGTTGACCAGTTCGCAATGCCTCATTAATTATTTCTAAATGAATTGATGAATGTTTGGAAGACTGAGGTACATGTGTCCATGTTTTGAATCATTATTATTCTTTGAAAATTATACGTATGGATACGGTAGCTATACTGTTTTTTTCTATATAGATTTTCAACTATATATTTTATTATCATATAGCATATAAGTCAGTAAGCAATCAGTGTAAAGTTCTTTATTGCCATGTTTTAAATATATTGAATACCCCGTATGGAGGTGCTCTTAATTGCAGGATGCTATATATTATACAGATAAGAAGAAAAAATGTTCCGAATGAACAAAAAAAAAGTTTCCGAATATTCCTCCATAGACCATATTTCTAACTAATAAATATGCGTCAACCCTCAGGGGTTCACGCAATAAATAGCATTTAAACATACATATGTTGTTTTGATAATATAGTGTTATTAGCTTGCTGTTTCTGTATTTGATCTGTTGTAGATTCGAGGTTAGCTGTATTGGAACCAAGACTTGGAAGAGTCGAGAGCCAACACAGCTGATCCAGAATCTATAGAAAATACAGAATTTCATATCTTATTATATTTTATATCACAAATATTTTTAAAGGGCACTATCTGACAAATTCATGTTCACCGATTTGAGTCAAATTCTCATATTTTATTATATAACAATGTAAAACATTTTTCCAAACTATCAATTTGAAAGTATAAAATAAACAATTAACAGGACATGGTCTCAATAAGATGTAGCTTCATTTCGTCTGAAATTAAGCCAAGACGCCATCTAATTAACTATGGAGTTCACCTTCTATGACCATGTATAAGGGATGTAAGCATAAACACAGATATAAATAGATTTATCAACTCCTGCAATTGAATTTTTATAGGTCTATTAAATTTTGTATTAATGATTAAAAATGTGTGTTTATGGTCGCTTTTACCTTTATAAGAATGATTTTTTTTGGATCGATTCAGTTAATCAAATTATTTACCTTTTTTTTCACTTTCAATGTTGACATTCTTTTCCTTTAAATAAACGTACATGGACAATGCATGCGCTATTCTATCACTTTCTACGGGGTTAAATTGGAGTTCACATGAATATGAATTTAATGAGGTCAAATTATTCACTTGCAAGTATTATCAATGTTTATTAGCTTAATTTGACAAAATTGAACCATTTTAGCTAATAAAAGCAAATTATTATTTCCCTATTTCCCTTTCATTAATGATTGAACAAACAAAAAGTCATACTTAAATTTTTTTATATATCTCGTAGCCCCTTTAAGTAGCAAAGAAGAATAAATCAGACAATTTAGCTTTTCGTGCTCTTTGATAGTCTGTGTATTATGGTGAGTTATCAACGGAAATGAAAGTATGTCAAAAATTGTAAGTCGTACTTGAAAAGGCTGAGAAATATTTCCATTTTAAGACTTCCAAACTTTTTATGCCCCACTTACGATAGTAGAGGGGCATTATGATTTCTGGTCTGTGGGTCCTTTCCTCTGTGTGTTCGTTCGTTCGTTCCTCTGTTCGTTCGTCTGTCTGTTTGTTCGTCCCGCTTCAGGTTAAAGTTTTTAGTCAAGGTAGTTTTTGATGAATTTGAAGTCCAGTCAACTTGAAACTAAGTACACATGTTCCCTATGATATGATCTTTCTAATTTGAATGCCAAATTAAAGTTTTTATCCCAATTTCACACTCCACTGAACATAGAAAATGTTAGTGCGAGTATGGCATCTGTGTTCTTGGGACACATTCTTGTTATTCTATGATTTAAAGTTATGAAGTACATTACAAAATGTGTTTATGTATAAATATAAGTCTTAAGTTAAGTTCGACATAAAACAATTGAAACTGAAAGTGAACCCCAAGTATTACGTCATGGGCCAATGCAGGTTTTTTTCAGTATTAGCCTTGTTCAAAAAAACAATATGAACTCTTGATTTATAAAGGCAGTGGAACGTCATCAGTATTGCACAGGCATTTATCTGTATTAGGGCTGATTTGCTCATGTCATTTAATAACAATATTTATTATCCTTTCATGTAAGCAGTTGAAAGATATATAATTTACTTGGAAAAGGAGGGAAATAACGAGAATGTAAACAGTCAGTTTGTGTGCATGCATGCATAAGGCATATTTTGTTCTAATTAGTTTTGTTTACAAGGGGACATTAGGACATCATATTAGTATTTTGATATATACACAAATGAGAATGGATCAGCTTCAATTTAATATAATGTTCAACATTGATTTTGATTACAATTTTACCCCTTCTCCTGAATTTATGTGGAATTTTTCGTTACATGGATCCAGCGTTGAATTTGTTGTATGTAGTCTTTGCCATCATTTCTGCAAAGTTTTTTCTCTATCGATTTATGAATTTCAAAACAGCGGTATACTACTGTTGCCTTTATTTAGATAAATCCATGAAGTTTTGAACTAACATTACTCTCTTACACGCATGTCACCACCAATTATGTGCCAGATATGCTCAGTTAATGAATTATAACAAGCGTTTACAACAGGTGTATTAATACTATGAAACAAGGCTTCCAAAAAAAAATATTTTAGCCAGCTGCTCATTTTTTTTTTGTGTTTTCATCCCAATTTTTATGCCCTAATACTTAGTAGCAAGAGGAAACCATATAGTAATCATATGAATCATTATTGACACAAAATTGGTACATGTTTTTTCTCAAGAACTACAATACAAGGATTTCTGAAATTTGGTTTCAGGGTTTATGTAAGTCAGCTATATACCGTGTGATGCTTTTTCAGGTTCATCACTCAAGAACTTCCTGTTAACCTAACACTTGCATATTTTACACTATTATATATATTATCAACTTGTGGTTGGGGTATCATCAGTGAGCAGTAGCTCGCAGATTCACTTGTTATATTTTCACTCCAAAGTTTAAGGACTAAAAGGGTTGATTCTAGACAAAATTTTAAAAGTGCCAATTAAATATTTTATAGATACCTACAGTTAAAAGAAAATATGTTGAGGAAGTAGAAAGTGATGAAGATAACGTCAAAGTTGGTAATAGTGGATTCTCAAAAGGTAAATTCTCTGTGGAAACATTTATGTTTATAGGAATTTTTCATCTAACTTTTTTATATGAAAATGCATTTTTTTATAAAAGGTATCAGTATTTTGACTCATTTCTTATACTTATACTTGATATAAATTTATTCACTTATGAATGTTTTAATAACAAAGGTGTTGCATACTTAAAACTAACAGTAAGTGTAACATGAATAATGTTCCCATTGAAATATTGTTTGCTGCACAATATTTCATATAAAAAGTGTTAAATATTCTATATTCAGTCAGGGGCATTACTTAAACAAGTAATTTTTCTTAGTTACTTATATAAGTAATTTTTGTATTAATAGAGTTATTTTAAATATCAATAGAAGCATGGACTAATTGTAGTTTTCATGAATTTTTACAGCATTTTGTATCATAAAATGAAGAATTTATTAGATTTAAGAGGAGAATAAAGATTAAGGGTTACTTTAAAAATAATTATTACTTGAATAAGTTATTTTATACATCTTTGAAAGAATTATTAATAACACTTATTTAAGGAACATATGTAATTGTTTTGTGTTACAAATTATAAATAACTTCAAGTCTTAATTAATTCACAAGTTTCTATCTATTTATATATGTCTACCTGCAGGATTTTTGAGTAAAACGATATTTTAATAGTCCTGAGAGACCAAAGAAGGAAATATAGAATGTGTGCTAGTGATTAATAAATCTAATCAGTGCTAATGAAATATCATATTTGAGCAAATCCCTGCTTTTCTATTGAAAAAATAAATGCATTCTAATTCTTTTAGCACGTCAGTACTCAAGATGGAGTGATGAAGAAACAATATGTGTACAGGAGTATTTTAAAGATTACATCACTGAAAAGTGTGAAAAGCCATATCCTGGTATGTCATATTTCAATAATATTCACAATGTCATACTTCATGCAACAACCCCTCGATCATTAAAAGATCTTGATTTGAGATATTACAATTCAATGTACTAACAAATTTCAACAATGATTATTAAAGTGACCAGGAAAGTGGATACCTTATTTAACTGCTTCAACAGTTTTCCACCCAGATTCTTCACTGAGAGATTTCACACATGTTGAAGTTGTGCATTTCCTATTGGGTGCTATTATGGAATTGTGGGAGATTTTTATTATCTTTTTTCAGACATGGGAACTTTAAGTAATTTTTTATCAAAATTCCTATATTTTTCAATCAAGATTGAAGACAATACACAGAATGATTGCACACATATTGAAGTTTTGCTACTGCCATTTTAGAATTGTTTGAACAATTTTTAGGCAAACATTGCATAAAATGCAATCAAAACCTTATGTGACTGACTTGATATCTAAATCTTCCAAGACTTATCACTACCTTTTTGATACACAAAATATAGTGCATTTATCATAACATTCTATACACCCTGTCCATGAACATTTCCAGAAATTTATAAATGTAATATATGCTCAGATATTCAAGGCACAAAATGATGTTACACTTTCAAGAAAATTACATAACTTTTGCAAGGTACAGGAATCTATTATCTGCTCTAGAAAAATGAACTATATCATTGTTAAAGCTATCTTCAAAAATTGGAGTTGCCTTCCTTTGCATTGTCTAGAATTGTTGTTTAATCAAGTACAACCAATGCGACATTAATTTTACTTCTCACTGATAAATTGAATTGAAGCAATCTTTACCAGTCAGTGCTTGCAAGCTCTTGACTCCTATTTTCTAGACATTGGAACTAATTTACATATTACTGGTACAATCTTTGTTTTTAATCCAGATCTTTGAAAGTTCACAGAGAATTTTCAGATTAACTTATTAAGGTCGTGCTCCTTCTATAATGGAATTATTCAAAAAGTCTTTATGGGACAGTATAACAAGAGTCGATAATACTCTGAGATATTTTGGAAACTTCTCATGAGTTTAATAAAATATATGCTTTTATGGAAGAAAAATAACGATTAAAATTGTAAACCAAATTAACAGATGCACAACACTTACCTAAAGCTATTATAACATTACTCAATTACCAATAACCAGTAATTTTATATGACAAAAATTATGCAAATGTTTTCAGGCAAAGTGGATATTCAGAAGTTTTTGTCAAGCCACCAATCAATAAAATTTGACTGGAATAAAGTTAAAGTTAAAATTATGAATGAGAAAAAGGAAAGGAAGAGAAAAATAGAGAAAGGACTGAAATGGATCAAATATGTAAGTAGCTGGGGGAAACAATCATATTTGCCAGTCATGACCTGTTCAGGAACGCTATGCATCCTAAGCAAAAGTACTGGTAAATTATTAAGTCAGGGATTTCGTTACCACAAATCACTTAAAATCTTCTACAAATACAAATCGGGCGCGAACATGAAGGGTGCGAACATGTAGGGTGCGAAAGTATATTGGCGCAAAAGATTGGGATTTAGGAGAAATTTTTATTTTTGAAAGACATCATTTCTGCAATTTCTTTGACATTGGGTTTCTCGATTGATATTTTGCACTTATTTTTTATAAGCCTGTTAAGGGGACATATTATGGTATACCTTTGACCAATTTGAGTGAATTGTGTAGATCTATTGACATGAGCTTTTTTTTTTTAAATTAATTTTGGATTCCAAGTTTTGGGTTATATTCATTTAAAAAAGGGGGGGGATTTCCAGTTTTTCAACAATTTTTTTCGTTCTTTTTCTCAACTTGTAAGTCCAAGAGAAGCAAATACATGTATGTGTTTTATTTGCTATGTGATATATGCATGCATGAAACTGTAAGCAGATTCCACACTTAATCCTTAAAATTCTTAGGAAGTGGATATGAATATATATATTAATTTGTATGTGTTTCTTTTTCTTCTAGAAATGAACTTGATATTAAGGAAGAATAGAGAAGAACAATTTCAAAGAGATTCATTCAACATTGCAATACCATTTTACAGCCACCTATTTGTGCAGCCATATAAAAATGGTCTTAATCAAATATAGAGAAACTTGTGAGACATTGCTTTTTACCACCTAACACAGACCAGGTTTAAATTTGAGTGGCATCACATTCGTTGTTCTCAAGTTATGCCAATAAATTGAAAATTTGCTGAATTTGCTGTTACAGCACACAGTCAAACAGGATGTTTTTGTTACCAACAACGGGTAAACCTCCAGCAAGTGTTCAGCAAGCAATGTCTTTCTTTATGTTATATCAATTTGTTATCACACAGACAGTCGCACAGGATAAAGTTTTGTCACCAACCTGTATGCCTCCAGATAATGACTTCCTTCATGTAATTTCAATTTGTCTTCACACAGACAGTTACACAGGATAAAGTTTTGTCACCAACATCTATGCCTCCAGATAACATCTTTCTTCATGACAGGCAGTCTTATGTTAACTGAATCTGCATCATCACCTCTCCACCAACAGCCAGTCTTATGTTAACTGAATCTGCATCATCATCTCTCCACCAACAGACAGTCTTATGTTAACTGAATCTGCATCATCATCTTTCCACCAACAGCCAGTCTTATGTTAACTGAATCAGCATCATCATCTCGTCACGAACAGATAGTCTATCATCTCTCTACCAACAGCCAGTATATCATCTCTCCACCAAAAGACAGTCTTATGTTAACTGAATCAGCATCATCATCTCTCCACCAACAAACAGCCTGGTAAATACTGAATCAGCTCCTTGTCTCTCAACTGACAGACAGTCTGATGAAGACCTAATCTGCCTCTAATGTCTCAACCAACTGACAGTTTTAGAGTTAATTAAATCAGCATCTTACTGAATAAGCATCATCTTCGTTCAACCAACAACAGTCTGGCATATACTGAATAAGCATCATCATCTCTCAACCAGCAAACAGTCTGGCATATACTGAAAAAGCATCCTCATCTCTCAGCCAACAGACTGTTTGGCATATACTGAATAACCATCATCATGTCTCAACCAACAAACAGTCTGGCATATACTGAATAACCATTATCATCTCTCAACCAACTAACAGTCTGCCATATACTGAATTACCATCATTTTGTTTCAACAAATGAACAGACTGGCATATACTGAATTAGCATCTTCATCTTTCAACCAACAGTGGCAAATTCTGAATTAGCATCATCATCTCTCAACCAACAAACAGTCTGACATATACTGAATAAGCATCCTCATCTCTCTACCAACAAATAGTCTGGCATATACTGAATTAACATAATCATCTCCCAACCAACAATAGTCTGGCATAAACTGAATTAGCATCATCATCTCTCAACCAACAACAGTCTGGCATGTACTGAATTAGCATCATCATCTCTCAACCAACAAACAGTCTGGCATATTCTGAATTAGCATCATCATCTTTCAACCAACAGTCTGGTATATACTGAATAACCATCATAATCTCTCTACCAACAAACAGTCTGGCATATACTGAATTACCATCATCATCCCTCTACATAACAAACAGTCTGGCATATACTGAATTAGCATCATCATCTCTCTACCAACAAATAGTCTGACATATACTGAATTAACATAATCATCTCCCAACCAACAATAGTCTGGCATAGACTGAATTAGCATCATCATCTCTCAACCAACAACAGTCTGGCATGTACTGAATTAGCATCATCATCTCTCAACCAACAAACAGTCTGGCATATTCTGAATTAGCATCATCATTTTTCAACCAACAGTCTGGCATATACTGAATAACCATCTTAATCTCTCTACCAACAAACAGTCTGGCATATACTGAATTAGCATCATCATCTCTCAGCCAACAAACAGTCCGGCATTTACTGAATAAGCATCATCTTCGTTCAACCAACAACAGTCTGGCATGTACTGAATTAGCATCATCATCTCTCAACCAACAAACAGTCTGGCATATTCTGAATTAGCAGCATCATCTTTCAACCAACAGTCTGGTATATACTGAATAACTATCATAATCTCTCTACCAACAAACAGTCTGGCATATACTGAATTACCATCATCATCCCTCTACATAACAAACAGTCTGGCATATACTGAATTAGCATCATCATCTCTCTACCAACAAATAGTCTGACATATACTGAATTAACATAATCATCTCCCAACCAACAATAGTCTGGCATAGACTGAATTAGCATCATCATCTCTCAACCAACAACAGTCTGGCATGTACTGAATTAGCATCATCATCTCTCAACCAACAAACAGTCTGGCATATTCTGAATTAGCATCATCATTTTTCAACCAACAGTCTGGCATATACTGAATAACCATCTTAATCTCTCTACCAACAAACAGTCTGGCATATACTGAATTAGCATCATCATCTCTCAGCCAACAAACAGTCTGGCATTTACTGAATAAGCATCATCTTCGTTCAACCAACAACAGTCTGGCATATACTGAATAAGCATCATCATCTCTCAAACAACAAACAGTCTGGCATTTACTGAATAAGCATCATCTTCGTTCAACCAACAACAGTCTGGCATATACTGAATAAGCGTCATCATTTCTCAACCAACAAACAATCTGGCATAAACTGAAAAAGCATCATCATCTCTCAGCCAACAGACTGTCTGGCATATACTGAATTACCATCATCATGTCTTAACCAACAAACAGTCTGGCATATACTGAATTACCATCATCATCTTTCAACCAACAAACAGTCTGCCATATACTGAATTACCATCATTTTGTTTCAACAAATGAACAGACTGGCATATACTGAATAAGCATCATCATCTTTCAACCAACAGTGGCAAAAACTGAATTAGCATCATCATCTTTCAACCAACAAACAGTCTGACATATACTGAATAAGCATCCTCATCTTTCAACCAACAAACAGTCTGGCATATACTGAATTACCATCATCATCCCTCTACCAACAAATAGTCTGGCATATACTGAATTAGCATCATCATCTCTAAACCAACAAACAGTCTGGAATTTACTGAATTAGCATTATCTTCGTTCAACCAAAAACAGTCTGGCATATACTGAATTAACATAATCATCTCCCAACCAACAAAAGTCTGGCATATACTGAATTAGCATCATCATCTCTCAACCAACAACAGTCTGGCATGTACTGAATTAGCATCATCATCTCTCAACCAACAAACAGTCTGGCATATTCTGAATTAGCATCATCATCTTTCAACCAACAGTCTGGCATATACTGAATTAACATCATAATCTCTCTACAAACAAACAGTCTGGCATATATTGAATTAGCATCATCATCTCTCGGCGGACAAACAGTCTGGCATTTACTGAATAAGCATTATCTTCGTTCAACCAACAACAGTCTGCCATATACTGAATTAGCATCATCATCTCTAAACCAACAAACAGTCTGGCATATACTGAACTACCATCCTCAAGTCTAAACAAATAAACAGTCTGACATATACTGAACAAGCATCATCATCTCTCAACCAACAAACAGTCTGGCATATACTGAAAAAGCATCCTCATTTTCAGCCAACAGACTGTCTGGCATATACTGAATTACCATCATCATCTCTCAACCAACAAACAGTCTGGCATATACTGAATTACCATCATTTTGTCTCAACAAATGAATAGACTGGCATATATTGAATAAGCATCATCATCTTTAAACCAACAGTGGCAAATACTGAATAAGCATCATCATCATCTTTCAACCAACAAACAGTCTGACATATACTGAATAAGCATCCTAATCTCTCAACCAACAAACAGTCTGGCATATACTGAATTACCATCATCATCCCTCTACCAACAAACAGTATGGCATATACTGAATAAACATCATCATCTCTAAACCAACAAACAGTCTGGAATTTACTGAATTAGCATCATCTTCGTTCAACCAATCAACCAACAGTCTGGCATATACTGAATTAGCATCATCATCTTTCTACCATCAGTCTGGCATATTCTGAATTAGCATCATCATCTTTCAACCAACAGTATGACAAATACTGAATTAGCATCATCATCATCTTTCAACCAACAAACAGTCTGGCATATACATCATCATATTTCCACCAACTGAAAGTTTGGTGTGATCTGAATCAGCATTAACGTATCTCATCATTAGACATCCTTGCATGAACTGAATCAGTCTTCTCATCTCTCAACCAACAAACAGTCTGGCATATACTGAATTAACATAATCATCTCCCAACCAACAATAGTCTGGCATATACTGAATTACCATCATCATCTCTCAACCAACAACAGTCTGGCATGTACTGAATTAGCATCATAATCTCTCAACCAACAAACGGTCTGGCATATTCTGAATTAACATCATCATCTTTCAACTAACAGTCTGGCATATGCTGAATTACCATCATAATCTCTCTACCAACACACAGTTTGGCATATACTGAATTAGCATCATCATCTCTAAGCCAACAAACAGTCTGGCATTTACTGAATAAGCATCAGCTTCGTTCAACCAACAACAGTCTGCCATATACTGAATTAGCATCATCATCTCTCAACCAACAAACAGTCTGGCATCTGCTTAACTACCATCCTCAAGTCTCAGCAAATAAACAGTCTGGCATATACTGAATAAGCATCATCATCTCTCAACCAACAAACAGTCTGGCAAATACTGAAAAAGCATCCTCATCTCTCAGCCAACAGACTGTCTGGCATATACTGAATTACCATCATGATGTCTCAACCAACAAACAGTCTGGCATATACTGAATTACCATCATCATCTCTCAACCAACAAACAGTCTGGCATATACTGAATTACCATCATTTTGTCTCAACAAATGAACAGACTGGCATAGCATCATCATCTCTCAACCAACAGTGGCAAATACTGAATTAGCATCATCATCTTTCAACCAACAAACAGTCTGACATATACTGAATAAGCATCCTCATCTGTCAACCAACAAACAGTCTGGCATATACTGAATAAGCATCCTCATCTCTCAACCAACAAACAGTCTGGCATATACTGAATTGCCATCATCATCTCTCTACCAACAAACAGTCTGGCATATACTGAATTAGCATCATCATCTCTCAACCAACAAACAGTCTGGAATTACTGAATTAGCATCATCTTCGTTGAACCAGTCTGGCATATACTGAATTAGTATCATCAACTCTCTACCAACAAACAGTCTCGCATATACTGAATTATCATCATCATCTCTCAACCAACAACAGTCTGGCATGTACT
Source organism: Mytilus galloprovincialis (assembly GCF_965363235.1). Classification (NCBI taxonomy): domain Eukaryota; kingdom Metazoa; phylum Mollusca; class Bivalvia; order Mytilida; family Mytilidae; genus Mytilus; species Mytilus galloprovincialis. The sequence continues at coordinate 10,009,871 of NC_134838.1, forward strand.
GAATTAGCATCATCATCTCTCAACCAACAAACAGTGGCATATTCTGAATTAGCATCATCATCTTTCAACCAACAGTCTGGCATATACTGAATAAGCATCCTCATCTCTCAACCAACAAACAGTCTGGCATATACTGAATTGCCATCATCATCTCTCTACCAACAAACAGTCTGACATATACTGAATTAGCATCATCTTCGTTGAACCAGTCTGGCATATACTGAATTAGCATCATCATCTTTCAACCAATAGTCTGGCATATTCTGAAAAAGCATCATCATCGTTCAACCAACAGTATGGCATATACTGAATTAGCATCATCATCTTTCAACCAACAGTCTGGCATATTCTGAATTAGCATCATCATCTTTCAACCAACAGTATGACATATACTGATTTAGCATCATCATCTTTCAACCAACAGTCTGGCATATTCTGAATTAGCATCATCATCTTTCAACCAACAGTATGACATTTATCTTATTCATAGTTTCAATCAATAAACTGAGTTCTTCAAACACTAGTGCATAATTTTCTGCATCTTCTATTATATACTGAATTAGCATCATCATCTTTCAACCAACAAACAGTCTGGCATATACATCATGATCTTTCCACCAACAAATATTCTACTTTGTACTGAATCAGCATCATCATATTTCCACCAACTGAAAGTTTGGTGTGATCTGAATCAGCATTAACATATCTCATCATTAGACATCCTTGCGTGAACTGAATCAGTCTTATCTCTCAACCAACAAACAGTCTGGCGTATACTGAATTACCATCATCATTCTTCTACCAACAAACAGTCTGGCATATACTGAATTAGCATCATCATCTCTAAACCAACAAACAGTCTTGAATTTACTGAATTAGCATCATCTTCGTTCAACCAATAACAGTCTGGCATATACTGAATTAGCATCATCATCTCTCTACCAACAAACAGTCTGGCATATACTGATTTAATATAATCATCTCCCAACCAACAATAGTCTGGCATATACTGAATTAGCATCATCATCTCTCAACCAACAACAGTTCTGTACTGAACTAGCAACATCATCTCTCAACCAACAAACAGTCTGGCATATTCCGAATTAGCATCATCATCTTTCAACCCACAGTCTGGAATAAACTGAATTACCACCATAATCTCTCTACCAACATCATCATCTCTCAACCAACAAACAGTCTGGCATATTCCGAATTAGCATCATCATCTTTCAACCAACAGTCTGGCATATACTGAATTACCATCATAATCTCTCTACCAACAAACAGTCTGGCATATACTGAATTAGCATCATCATCTCTCAGCCAACAAACAGTCTGGCATTTACTGAATAAGCATCAGCTTCGTTCAACCAACAACAGTCTGGCATATACTGAATTAGCATCATCATCTCTCAACCAACAAACAGTCTGGCATATACTGAACTACCATCCTCAAGTCTCAACAAATAAACAGTCTGGCATATACTGAATAAGCATCATCATCTCTCAACCAACAAACAGTCTGGCATATACTGAAAAAGCATCCTCATCTCTCAGCCAACAGACTGTCTGGCATATACTGAATTACCATCATCATTTCTCAACCAACAAACAGTCTGGCATATACTGAATTACCATCATTTTGTCTCAACAAATGAACAGACTGGCATATACTGAATAAGCATCATCATCTTTCAACCAACAGTAGCAAATACTTAATTAGCATCATCATCTTTCAACCAACAAACAGTCTGACATATACTGAATAAGCATCCTCATCTTTCAACCAACAAACAGTCTGGCATATACTGAACTGCCATCATCATCTCTCTACCAACAAACAGTCTGGCATATACTGAATTAGCATCATCATCTCTAAACCAACAAACAGTCTGGAATTACTGAATTAGCATCATCTTTGTTGAACCAGCTGGCATATACTGAATTAGTATCATCATCTCTCTACCAACAAACAGTCTCGCATATACTGAATTATAATCATCATCTCCCAACCAACAATAGTCTGGCATATACTGAATTAGCATCATCGTCTCTCAACCAACAACAGTCTGGCATGTACTGAATTAGCATCATCATCTCTCAACAACAAACAGTCTGGCATATTCTGAATTAGCATCATCATCTTTCAACCAATAGTCTGGCATATTCTGAAATAGCATAATCATCGTTCAACCAACAGTCTGGCATATACTGAATTAGCATCATCATCTTTCAACCAACAGTCTGGCATATTCTGTATTAGCATCATCATCTTTCAACCAACAGTATGACATATACTTAATTAGCATCATCATCTTTCAACCAACAAACAGTCTGGCATATACATCATGATCTTTCCTCCAACAAATATTCTACTTTGTACTGAATCAGCATCATCATATTTCCACCAACTGAAAGTTTGGTGTGATCTGAATCAGCATTAACGTATCTCATCATCAGACATCCTTGCGTGAACTGAATCAGTCTTCTCATCTCTCAACCAACAAACAGTCTGGCATATACATCATGATCTTTCCACCAACAAATATTCTACTTTGTACTGAATCAGCATCATCATATTTCCACCAACTGAAAGTTTGGTGTGATCTGAATCAGCATTAACGTATCTCATCATTAGACATCCTTGCGTGAACTGAATCAGTCTTCTTATCTCTCAGCCAACAGACAATCTTGTCTCTACTGAATAAGCCTCCACCATCATACAGCTTGGGTTTTTTTTTTATTGAATCAGCATCATCGTCTCTCAATCAACAGAGTTATGATGTGTACTGAAGCAACTAAATAAGCATCATCACTTATCTACCAACAGATAGCCTGGTCTAATCCAGATTTCTCAACCAACAGACAGTCTGGTGTCTACTGAATCAGCATCTGCTGTCCACAACATACAGCCTTGTTTATACGGAATCAGCTTCATCATCTCTCCACAACTGACAATTTGGTGCATAATAATATTCTTTCAACTAACAAACAGCCTAGTGTGTACTGAATCAGCTTCTTAATCTCTCAACCAACAAAAACCTGGTGTGGACCGAATCAGCCTATTCTTCCCTCTTTAAACTCACAGTCTGGTTGTTTTGGATCATCATCAACATATGTCTACCAACATACAGTGAACTGAATAAGCCTGCACATCTCTCCACCAACAGACAGCTTGGTCTATACTGAAACAGCCTTTTAATCTCAAAACTAACAGCCAGCCTCATGTGTACTGAAACAACATCTTCATCTCTAAATTTACAGAAAGCCTGGTGTGTACTCATACAGCCTCCTTATCTTGTGACCAACAGATGTCATGGTGTATACGGAAACAGCTTTTCATCTCTCAACCAACACACAGCCTAGTGTGTTATGAATCAGCTTCATCATCCCTCCACCAACAGAAAGACAGGTGTGTATTGAATCAGACTACTGATTTCTCAACCAACAGATAGTTTTTATTTTAAGTATCCGAGTTGTGGGGTTTTATTCATTTAGGAACAATATCTGAAAAATGCTTTAAGCAGTTCTCATGAAACTTGGGTGAATTGATTATTCTATTGATGAAAGCTCCTTTTTAATTTTCATCAATTGACATCGAGAAGTAATCAAACATTATTCTTTGAAAATATGACAGGTGTATCATATGCTCATGGCGCAGCTGTTTATTTAACATTCTATATCAATAAGATATGCTCAGGTTTTGTGGTTTCTGAGCTATAAGGGGCATTAAGGGATCAAAAATGTCATTTCTCTATATGTCATAGAAAATGAAATTTCTTACTGTGTCCAGCACATTACCATAATACAGTGTCAATATAAAAATGAAGTTGTGGTATGATTGCCAATGAGACAACTCTCCATAGCAGACCAATTAACACATAAATTAAGAAGTACAGCCTTTAACAGCAAGCAAAGCCCACACCGTATAGCCCACTATAAAAGGCCAAGACATAACAATGTAAAACAATTCAAACAAGAAAACTAATGGCCTAATTAATGTACAAAATATGAACAGAAAACAAATATGTAATACATAAACAAAAGACAACTACTGAATTACAGGCTTCTGTAATAGAGTAATAATTTTTTTTTTAAGTCAAAATCATATTTTATGATTCATAATTCATCAACTTTTTTTTTATTGCAGTTTATTATTCCTACACTATTAGTTGTGACCTGCAGCAGATATTTTAGCCAATATTTCACCATTTTACAGCCCTGCAGCTGAAGACTCTCAGAAAATGCTAAGTATTTTACTGCTTTACCTTAGCTTATATAATATTTTGTTTAAAGGTTTACCATAGCTTATATAAAGTTTTGTTTAAAGGTTCTATAATTGACACTTAAACATTGGCATGAAATTACAAGTTTTGTTTTATTTAGCTTTAAGGATTATTGTTAAAATAGTACATACAAAAAACTTGCAACCCTGTTTTTATATGACCATAAATTTTGGCGGTCATGTATTGGTATTACTGCTGTTCAACATTGTCGGCCACAAATATAGTTTCCTGACTAAAACTGAAGTATTAGCTCAATTGTTAATAATTTTAACATAACGTAAAGGAATGTGGGTATCGTGAGAATCTCTCACTGACAACACTGGATAATAGTTATAAGTACTTTGCTAATGACTAAAGACATGAACATGGTTCAACTTGTATTTTGTCACTTCAATAACTTGTATTTAAAAGGGAAGTTACATTTATTTGTCAAATAGAAATATAGGTTCAATATATAGAATATAACAATACAAAAGTATCTTTGACACTTTTGGTACTGTGAATAAAAATGAATTTCAGAGTTAATTACATTAAAAATATAAATTAATAATGTGTTAAATTTAGTCTTTAGTCAAAGAAGAACATAATCTATATTTGTTCATTTTCAATAACAGTCATATTAAGCTAGATATAGTTCACTAGGAATTTAGTTCAGTCTATCACATGAAAACATGTTTAACCTCTTTCTCTGGACACAGTTCAAGTTTTGAAACGTATCAACTGATATAACAGCTCCTGTTGCCTGATTCAAGTCCAATTCCAACAGTAATGATCCTGCTACAGACTTGATTACACAGTTCACTCTATAGTATTTTTACCAGTACATTTATAATGTACAAGTCCACATATGCTTCATTGATTTTCCTTATTTGTCAAAAAGGTTGTCTACAGCTAGTTGTAATAAAATGTTCACATTAAACTGAAAAACCTAATTTCACCTTTTTCTTTTAAGGAGGCTCGCGGGTATAAAATTTTTAGAAAAAAATACATTTATTTTTCATTACAAATTTTATTTATTACCTTTAGTAGTTGTTACTTTATCAAATGGTACAAAAATCTTTCCAAAAAACCAATTTGTGTTGGCCCTAGGTGACTTTTAAAATGTAGATATCATTGAAAAAGCTCCAAATTATTTCCCTTTGGTGCAAAAATGCCATTTTTTGGCATTAAAATTGAAATATCTTTTTTAACTCATCGGTGACCTATATTTTTTATTGTTGTTTTCGAATAAGTTGTACATAAACTAAATAATTGTAAAATTTAAGCGATTTCTGTAATTTAGTTCTTTTTTTATTTCGATATTACTTCTGTTTCTCCTATTAGTTCAACAGAAAAAAAGGACATTAACAAAAATGTATGCTTCTTTCGATGACAGATTGTGACCGTAAATGAACGGTGACCCCATTTTTTTATTTCATTTTTCTTGTAAGTATAAGATAAAGTTCATTTATAGAAAAATATAGCGAAGTCCTATATGAAATAAAAATTTCAATTTAGACCCGCGAGCCCCCTTAAAAGTATTTATCTTCATTTTTGGTCACTTTCAGTTATTGTGAGATTAATCTAGTTTTAAAACAGGGGCTTGTCATCTGGTTTGTACTGCTGTTCATAGACTGTAAAAGCTCATCATAGTTACCTCAATAGAATAAAAATAAGTTTATGTCACTGCCAATAGAGTTCTGATTTACGGTACTACAGAGCAAGCTATTGCATGTATATTTGACAAAGTACATAGTAAAATTCTTACCCTTAGTGGCACAGGCGCTTGGGTATAATATAATACATATTTTTTTTAAAGTATTTTTTTGTTGTTTAAATTATTCAATTTTCTATATTTATAATACGTATCTATCACTTCTGTGCATGTCTCAATTAGTTTCGAGTGATTTAAAGGACTAAGTGAAAATACCAAATTTTACTATCCATACTAAGAAACAAAAAGGCAACTAACTCGACCCTATTTTCTGCTATCTATAAATACATAAATAGACCTACCTGAATTCCCCAATTTTTCTGGAAATTGTGCCTTCCTTGCCGTAAGATCGCAGGCATTGTTTATATTTATCAAACTGGTACTGTTCGTAACATTTTAAGTCCATCTCAAGCATATAATAAAAAGATTTTAACTATTTTGAGAACTTTCAAATTTATGTGCCCGGAAGTTGACTGTTTTTCCCGATATTTTATTTAAGGGAAATAATTTTTTCCTGGACTTTTTTGGAACATCTCTGCAAGTACGTATGAAAATGATAAAGTGATACGATGTTTTGGAAAAACTTGGCAAAGATGGTCATGCAGTCCTTGAAAGGGAAAGAATTTCCCAAAAAGATTCTGTGCAGGTTATGTGTGATAACTGCAATGCATATTAACCAAAAAAGCTATGTCAAGACACAGAGCCACATGCCAGGGAGTATAATCAAAACAGATAAATGCCATTCCAGCGCAATTGATTATCAAAGATAATGATGTATCTGAAAGTTTTGGCAAAAACATCTTGACAAAATTTACCAAAGATGACATTGGTAAAATCTGACAATCTGATAATTTGGTAAAAAAAGTTGGAGGTATATACTGTGGTCGAAAAATATAACAAAAGTAGACCAATTATCCCAAGTCAGAAAGAGTGTGATGAACGACATGAGGAGGTTAGCTGAAACATACAACTTTTTAGCTCACCTGACCTGAAAGGTCAAGTGAGCTTTTCTCATCACTTGGCGTCAGTCGTCCGTCGTCCTGCGTCCGTTCGTCTGTAAACTTTTACAAAAATCTTCTCCTCTGAAACTACTTGGCCAAATTCTACCAAACTTGGCCACACTCATTCTTGGGGTATCTAGTTTAAAAAATGTGTGGCGTGACCCCTCAAACCTACCAAGATGGCCGCCATGGCTAAAAATAGAACATAGGGGTAAAATGCAGTTTTTGGCTTATAACTCAAAAACCAAAGCATTAAGAGCAAATCTGACAAGGGGTAAAATTGTTGATCAGGTCAAGATCTATCTGCCCTGAAATTTTCAGACGAATCGGACAACCTGTTGTGGGGTTGCTGCCTGTGAAATGGTTATTTTAAGGAAATTTTGCAGTTTTTGGTTATTATCTTGAATACTATTATAGATAGAGATAAACTGTAAACAGCAATAATGTTCAGCAAAGTAAGACCTACAAATAAGTCAACATGACCAAAATGGTCAGTCGACCCCTTAAGGAGTTATTGCCCTTTATAGTCAATTTTTAACAACTTTTCGTCATTTTTTGTTACTTTTCTAAAAATCTTCTTCTCTGAAACTACTTTGCCAAATTTAACCAAACTTGGCCACAATTATCATTGTGGTTTATAGTTTATAAAATGTGTCCGATGACCCAGCCTACCAAACAAAATGGCCGACATGGCTAAAATTAGAACATGCAGTTTTTGCTTTATATCTTTGAAACTAAGACATTTAGGGCAAATCTTTCAAGATTTTAATGTCCATCAGAATAAGATATATCCCCTCACAAATTTTCTATTGAATCGGACAACCTGTTGTCGGGTTGCTGCCCTAAAATTGGTGATTTTAAGGAAATTTTGCAGTTTTTGGTTATTATCTTGAATACTATTATAGATAGAGATAAACTGTAAACAGCAATAATGTTCAGCAAAGTAAGATCTACAAATAAGTCAGCATGATCAAAATTGTTAGAGGACCCCCTTAAGGAGTTATTGCCCTTTATAGTCAATATTGAATAACTTTTCGTCATTTTTGTAACTTGTATAAAAATCATTTCTAAAACTACTTGGCCAAATTTAACCAAACTTGGCCACAATCATAATACTTGGGTATCTTTTTTTTAAAAAAGTGTCTAATGAACCTGCCTACCAACGAAGATGGCCGACATCAGTAAACACATTAACAGGTGAGCGACACAGGCTCTTGAGAGCCTCTAGTTTAAAGAAGAAGTCAAGAAGGATCACTCGTTACTAATAAACACTGCTGCTGATATGTTTAATAGATTTGTTTTCAAAGATCTGCAAGAGGCAGTATGTAATTATACGGAAGTAGGTGATTCATATGGAGATACATCTTTTAAGTTAAAACATGGTCTTAAATATGCATTATATTATGTTTTAAAAAAAGTCAGCAGAGATTTTGAGGGCAGATCATCTCAGTAAATTTGTAGACGATAAAGCAGAGGAGGTCACAACATTTTTGCATATTTTTGAAACCACCAAAAAATTAATAATATTCAAATGCTTTATTCAATAAAAGAAAAAATCGTCAGGTTAATTTGAGAAAGCAACATCGAATAACAGATGATAATTTATTATTCACCATCAGACAATTCACCATTGAAAGAATTAAAAATATAGTAGAAATGTACAAAGAATATAAAATCTGGACACGATCAGACTTCATTAAATTGAGGAATCTTGTGGTATGTCGCTTGACAATGTGCAATGGACGACTTGGTCAGAAAGCATGCAGACTTCTTAGATCAGAGTTCAAAGATGCTGTTGAAGACAATTGGATTAATAAAAAATGGAAGAATGATCCGTATGTGCTTTTCCAAGTATTGAAGAATGTCTACAAGGCTGGCAAAGGGATAAAAATACTGGTACCAGTTTTGTTCACTTTAGAAACATTGGCAGCAACTATTTTATTAGATGATGATGACCTTAGGCAGCAAGCTGAAGTTTTATCTAATAACATGTATGTTTTTGCAAACACTCATAATTCCTTGGAATATGTAAACGGCTACTGAGGTATGCAACTTGTTGCAAGTGATGCTGGTATAAGAGAAGATGAGGCAAAGAAGATCAATGACACCTTAATTCGACATTTTACCAGCACTGAAATGGCTGCAAAGGACATACCAGAGAACGAGCGACAATATTTCTATACACATATTTGTAATTCCGAAGAAATGAACAAACAGACATATCAAGCTCCTTTAGCTGTTATGGAGATCGTGAAAGTTGTCAAACACATGAAAGTCACACAGGATAGCGTTGTCACCAACCTGTATGCCACCAGATAATGTCCTTCTTCATGTTATTCCAATTGGTAATCACGGAACAATCACACAGGATAATGTTTTGTCACCACCATGTTTGCTTCAGATAACATCTTTCTTTGTATTTTTCCTATTGGTCAACACACAGACAGTCACACAGGATAATGGTATGTCACCAACATGTATCCCTCCAGATAATATCTTTCTACATACTCTTCCAATTTGTCATCACACAGACAGTCACATAGGATAAAGTTTTGTCAAATAAAGTAACATGTATGCCTTCAATAAGTGTTTAAAAGCAGAATCTGCAGATAATGTCTTTTTCTTCATCTGATTTAAATTTTCAACATAGTCAGTCACACAGGAAATTTTTCATCACCAACATGTATGCCTCCATATAACATCTTTCTTAAGTTATATCCCTCCGATTTGTCATCACACAAACAGTTACACAGTATAGTGGTTTGTCATCAACATGTATGCCTCCAGTTTATGTCCTGATAATGTCTTTCTTCATTTTGAATCAATTTGTCATCACACAGACAGTCACCAAGGATAGGGGTTTGTCACCAACGGAATCCCAATCCTCTCCTAACCTGACACAGTGGTATAACTGTACAAAATAAAGTAACATGTATGCCTTCAATAAGTGTTTAAAAAGCAAAATCTGCAGATAATGTCTTTTTCTTCATCTGATTTAAATTTTCACCACAACTTGCTGACCAGACAGTCACACTGCATGATTTTTTGTTATATATATTATAAATAAGAAAAACGACAAGGCAACTTTATCTTCAACTGTAAGCAACCAATTAGATACCTGACCAGGAGAGTGTTGCATATTTTGCAACAAATACTGCCTAAAGCTTAGTAGGCACATACAACTGGTACATAAAGAAGAAGACAGAGTAAAGGCAGTCATAAAGGTCTCTCCAAGAACAAAAAATCAAATATTTTCATAATTTAAGAAGGAGCTAGGGCATGTAGGGAATTCATTTAAACAACATGGAAAAACTTGGCAAAGATAGTCATGCTGTCCTTGCAAGGGAAAGAGTTTCCAAAATATATTCTGTGCAGGTTATGTGTGATAACTGCAATGCCATATTAACCAAAAAAACTATGTCAAGACACAGAGCCGTATGCCAGGGAGGATCATCAAAACAGATAAATGCCATTCCAGTCCAATTTTTGATCAAAGATAATGATGTATCTGAAAGTTTTGGCAAAAATATCTAGACAAATTCACCAAAGACGATGTTGGTAAAATCTGTCAATCTGATGATTTGGTAAAAAAAAAGTTGAAAGTATACTGTAGGTTAAAAAAAAGACAAAAGAAGACCAATTATCCCAAGCCAGAAAGAGTGTGATGAACGACATGAGGAGGTTAGCTCAAACATACAATTTTTTTAAAGAAGAAGTCAAGAAGGATCATCCGTTACTTCATCTCAGTAAATTTGCAGACGATAAAGCAGAGGAGGTCACAACATTTTTGCATATTTTTGAAACCATCAAAAAATTTATCAATTTCAGATGTTTTATTCAATAAAAGAAAAAATCGACAGGTTAATTTGAGAAAGCCACATCGAATTACAGATGATAATTTTTTCACCATCAGACAATACACCATTGAAAGCATTAAAAAAATAGTAGAAATGTACAACCAATATAAAATCTGGACATGGTCAGACTTCATTAACTTGAGGAATCTTGTGGTATGTCGCTTGACAATGTGCAATGGACGACTTGGTCAGGAAGCATGCAGACTTCTTAGATCAGAGTTTAAAGATGCTGTTGAAGATAATTTGTTTAATAAAAGATGAAAGAAAGATCCATATGTGCTACCTCAAGAATTGAAGATTGCCTACGAGGCTGGCAAAGGGATGAATAAAATGGTACCAGTTTTGTTCACTGTAGAAACATTGGCAGCAACTATTTTATTAAATGATGATGACCTTAGGCAGTAAGTTGAAGTTTTATCTAATTACATGTATGTCTTTGAAAAACTCATAATTCCTTGAAATATGTAACGGCTGCTTTCTTTGCTGCTGGTTTCTTAGCCTTAGGCTTGGCTGCCTTTTTCTCTCCAGCTGGTTTCTTTGCAGCTGGCTTCCATTAGTTCTTGAATGCTCTTCTACTTCACCTCTTCTGAATGCTCCTAGGTAAAAGTCTTGGAATTCTGTCTTCTCAAAGCATTTAAAGGGATACCACTCTCAATATAAAATCTGGACATGGTCAGACTTCATGAACTTGAGGAATCTTCTGGTATGTTGCTTGGCAATGTGCAATGGACGACTAGGTCAGGAAGCATGCAGACTTCTTAGATCAGAGTTCAAAGATGCTGTTGCAGACAATTTGGTTTAATAAAAAAAGAAAGAATGATTCATATGTGCTATGAATTTATAACACTTTAACAACACTTTTTAATAATAATTATATAAAATAAGGAAGCTTATTCAATCTAGAATTGAACACTTTGATTTTTATAAATGTACAAGTACAAATAAGACAAAACACATCCAAAAACCATGAGGCATGCACGTTTACCAAAATATCGTAAACTGACCTTTTATCAAGTGACCAATGTCTTAATCTTAGAAGCCATTAAATCGTTTGCTGTCTAACTGCTAGACCTTTCCCTCTATTTTCACTTTTATCCTCCTTGTCTGAAAATTTGATTATCAAAACCTACATTGTCATTTTCCATGTACACCATGGCTTCAATTTTTCATTGAAATATTAGATGATGATGACCTTAGGCAGTAAGTTGAAGTTTTATCTAATTACATGTATGTCTTTGAAAAACTCATAATTCCTTGAAATATGTAACGGCTGTATTCTTTGCTGCTGGTTTCTTAGCTTTAGGCTTGGCTGCCTTTTTCTCTCCAGCTGGTTTCTTTGCAGCTGGCTTCATTAGTTCTTGAATGCTCTTCTTCTTCACCTCTTCTGAATGCTCCTAGGTAAAAGTCTTGGAATTCTGTCTTCAAAAGCATTTAAAGGGAAACCACTCTCAATATAAAATCTGGACATGGTCAGACTTCATGAACTTGAGGAATCTTCTGGTATGTCGCTTGACAATATGCAATGGACGACTAGGTCAGGAAGCATGCAGACTTCTTATATCAGAGTTCAAAGTTGCTGTTGAAGACAATTTGGTTTAATAAAAAAAGAAAGAATGATCAATTTGTTCTATGAATTTATAACACTTGAACAACACTTTTTAATAATAATTATATAAAAAAGGAAGCTTATTCAATCTAGAATTGAACACTTTGATTTTTATAAATGTACGAGTACAAATATGACAAAACACATCAAAAAACCATCAGGCATAAACGTTTACCAAAATATCGTAAACTCTGACCTTTTATCACGTGACCAATGTCTTAACCTTAGAAGCCATTAAATCGTTTGCTGTCTAACTGCTAGACCTTTCCCTCCATTTTCACTTTTATCCTCTATCCTTGTCTGAAAATTTAATTATCAAAACCTGCATTGTCATTTTCCATGTACACCATGGCTTCAATTTTTTAATTGAAATATATAATTTGCATTCAATTGATCATTTATTCAAGCAGTCAAAACCATCCATTAGTTCTTGAATGCTCTTCTTCTTCACCTCTTCTGAATGCTCCTAGGTGAAAGTCTTGGAATTCTGTCTTCTAAAAGCATTTAAAGGGATACCAATCTCAATATAAAATCTGGACATGGTCAGACTTCATTAACTTGAGGAATCTTGTGGTATGTCGCTTGACAATGTGCAATGGACGACTAGGTCAGGAAGCATGCAGACTTCTTAGATCAGAGTTCAAAGATGCTGTTGAAGACAATTTGGTTTAATAATAAAAGAAAGAATGATCCATATGTGCTATCCCAAGAATTGAAGATTGCAAACGAGGCTGGCAAAGGGATATGTAATGGCTGCTTTCTTTGCTGCTGGTTTCTTAGCCTTATGCTTGGCTGCCTTTTTCTCACCAGCTGAATCCAGAGTTTTCGTGATCTGAAAGAGTCAAAAATGGTTTTACTTCATATTTTATACCCCTCAATACGTTACCAAACCTATTTAAGGAATTATAAGGGATTTTCCCGAAAACCTCTGCAAATTTTCAGAAAAAAAGTTATAACACTTGAACAACACTTTTTAATAATAATTATGTAAAATAAGGAAGCTTATTGAATCTAGAATTGAACACTTTGATTTTTATAAATGTACAAGTACAAATAAGACCAAACACATCCAAAAACCATGAGGCATGCACGTTTACCAAAATATCGTAAACTGACCTTTTATCAAGTGACCAATGTCTTAATCTTAGAAGCCATTAAATCGTTTGCTGTCTAACTGCTAGACCTTTCCCTCTATTTTCACTTTTATCCTCCTTGTCTGAAAATTTGATTATCAAAACCTACATTGTCATTTTCCATGTACACCATGGCTTCAATTTTTAATTGAAATATTAGATGATGATGACCTTAGGCAGTAAGTTGAAGTTTTATCTAATTACATGTATGTCTTTGAAAAACTCATAATTCCTTGAAATATGTAACGGCTGTATTCTTTGCTGCTGGTTTCTTAGCCTTAGGCTTGGCTGCCTTTTTTTCTCCAGCTGGTTTCTTTGCAGCTGGCTTCCATTAGTTCTTGAATGCTCTTCTTCTTCACCTCTTCTGAATGTTCCTAGGTAAAAGTCTTGGAATTCTGTCTTCTCAAAGCATTTAAAGGGATACCACTCTCAATATAAAATCTGGACATGGTCAGACTTCATGAACTTGAGGAATCTTCTGGTATGTTGCTTGGCAATGTGCAATGGACGACTAGGTCAGGAAGCATGCAGACTTCTTAGATCAGAGTTCAAAGATGCTGTTGAAGACAATTTGGTTTAATAAAAAAAGAAAGAATGATTCATATGTGCTATGAATTTATAACACTTTAACAACACTTTTTAATAATAATTATATAAAATAAGGAAGCTTATTCAATCTAGAATTGAACACTTTGATTTTTATAAATGTACAAGTACAAATAAGACAAAACACATCCAAAAACCATGAGGCATGCACGTTTACCAAAATATCGTAAACTGACCTTTTATCAAGTGACCAATGTCTTAATCTTAGAAGCCATTAAATCGTTTGCTGTCTAACTGCTAGACCTTTCCCTCTATTTTCACTTTTATCCTCCTTGTCTGAAAATTTGATTATCAAACCTACATTGTCATTTTCCATGTACACCATGGCTTCAATTTTTCATTGAAATATTAGATGATGATGGCCTTAGGCAGTAAGTTGAAGTTTTATCTAATTACATGTATGTCTTTCAAAAACTCATAATTCCTTGAAATATGTAACGGCTGTATTCTTTGCTGCTGGTTTCTTAGCCTTAGGCTTGGCTGCCTTTTTCTCTCCAGCTGGTTTCTTTGCAGCTGGCTTCCATTAGTTCTTGAATGCTCTTCTTCTTCACCTCTTCTGAATGCTCCTAGGTAAAAGTGTTGGAATTCTGTCTTCTCAAAGCATTTAAAGGGATACCACTCTCAATATAAAATCTGGACATGGTCAGACATCATGAACTGGAGGAATCTTCTGGTATGTTGCTTGGCAATGTGCAATGGACGACTAGGTCAGGAAGCATGCAGACTTCTTAGATCAGAGTTCAAAGTTGCTGTTGAAGACAATTTGGTTTAATAAAAAAAGAAAGAATGATCCATATGTTCTATGAATTTATAACACTTTAACAACACTTTTTAATAATAATTATATAAAATAAGGAAGCTTATTTAATCTAGAATTGAACACTTTGATTTTTATAAATGTACGAGTACAAATACGACAAAACACATCCAAAAACCATGAGGCATGAACTTTACCAAAATATCGTAAACTCTGACCTTTTATCACGTGACCAATGTCTTAACCTTAGAAGCCATTAAATCGTTTGCTGTCTAACTGCTAGACCTTTCCCTCCATTTTCACTTTTATCCTCCTTGTCTGAAAATTTGATTATCAAAACCTACATTGTCATTTTCCATGTACACCATGGCTTCAATTTTTAATTGAAATATATAATTTGCATTCAATTGATCATTTATTCAAGCAATCAAAACCATCCATTAGTTCTTGAATGCTCTTCTTCTTCACCTCTTCTGAATGCTCCTAGGTAAAAGTCTTGGAATTCTGTCTTCTAAAAGCATTTAAAGGAAAACCACTCTCAATATAAAATCTGGACATGGTCAGACTTCATTAACTTGAGGAATCTTGTGGTATGTCGCTTGACAATGTGCAATGGACGACTAGGTCAGGAAGCATGCAGACTTCTTAGATCAGAGTTCAAAGTTGCTGTTGAAGACAATTTGGTTTAATAAAAAAAGAAAGAATGATCAATTTGTTCTATGAATTTATAACACTTGAACAACACTTTTAATAATAATTATATAAAAAAAGGAAGCTTATTCAATCTAGAATTGAACACTTTGATTTTTATAAATGTATGAGTACAAATATGACAAAACACATCAAAAAACCATCAGGCATAAACGTTTACCAAAATATCGTAAACTCTGACCTTTTATCACGTGACCAATGTCTTAACCTTAGAAGCCATTAAATCGTTTGCTGTCTAACTGCTAGACCTTTCCCTCCATTTTCACTTTTATCCTCTATCCTTGTCTGAAAATTTAATTATCAAAACCTGCATTGTCATTTTCCATGTACACCATGGCTTCAATTTTTTAATTGAAATATATAATTTGCATTCAAATCATTTATTCAAGCAATCAAAACCATCCATTAGTTCTTGAATGCTCTTCTTCTTCACCTCTTCTGAATGCTCCTAGGTGAAAGTCTTGGAATTCTGTCTTCTAAAAGCATTTAAAGGGATACCAATCTCAATATAAAATCTGGACATGGTCAGACTTCATTAACTTGAGGAATCTTGTGGTATGTCGCTTGACAATGTGCAATGGACGACTAGGTCAGGAAGCATGCAGACTTCTTAGATCAGAGTTCAAAGATGCTGTTGAAGACAATTTGGTTTAATAATAAAAGAAAGAATGATCCATATGTGCTATCCCAAGAATTGAAGATTGCAAACGAGGCTGGCAAAGGGATATGTAATGGCTGCTTTCTTTGCTGCTGGTTTCTTAGCCTTATGCTTGGCTGCCTTTTTCTCACCAGCTGAATCCAGAGTTTTTGTGATCTGAAAGAGTCAAAAATGGTTTTACTTCATATTTTATACCCCTCAATACGTTACCAAACCTATTTAAGGAATTATAAGGGATTTTCCCGAAAACCTCTGCAAATTTTCAGAAAAAAAGTTATAACACTTGAACAACACTTTTTAATAATAATTATGTTAAATAAGGAAGCTTATTGAATCTAGAATTGAACACTTTGATTTTTATAAATGTACAAGTACAAATAAGACAAAACACATCCAAAAACCATGAGGCATGCACGTTTACCAAAATATCATAAACTGACCTTTTATCAAGTGACCAATGTCTTAATCTTAGAAGCCATTAAATCGTTTGCTGTCTAACTGCTAGACCTTTCCCTCTATTTTCACTTTTATCCTCCTTGTCTGAAAATTTGATTATCAAAACCTACATTGTCATTTTCCATGTACACCATGGCTTCAATTTTTAATTGAAATATTAGATGATGATGACCTTAGGCAGTAAGTTGAAGTTTTATCTAATTACATGTATGTCTTTGAAAAACTCATAATTCCTTGAAATATGTAACGGCTGTATTCTTTGCTGCTGGTTTTTTAGCCTTAGGCTTGGCTGCCTTTTTCTCTCCAGCTGGTTTCTTTGCAGCTGGCTTCCATTAGTTCTTGAATGCTCTTCTTCTTCACCTCTTCTGAATGCTCCTAGGTAAAAGTGTTGGAATTCTGTCTTCTCAAAGCATTTAAAGGGATACCACTCTCAATATAAAATCTGGACATGGTCAGACTTCATGAACTTGAGGAATCTTCTGGTATGTTGCTTGGCAATGTGCAATGGACGACTAGGTCAGGAAGCATGCAGACTTCTTAGATCCGAGTTCAAAGCTGCTGTTGAAGACAATTTGGTTTAATAAAAAAAGAAAGAATGATCAATATGTGCTATGAATTTATAACACTTGAACAACACTTTTAATAATAATTACATGAACTAAGGAAGCTTATTCAATCTAGAATTGAACACTTTGATTTTTATAAATGTATGAGTACAAATACGACAAAACACATCCAAAAACCGTGAGGCATGAACATTTACCAAAATATCGTAAACTCTGACCTTTTATCATGTGACCAATGTCTTAACCTTAGAAGCCATTAAATCGTTTGCTGTCTTACTGCTAGACATTTCCCTCCATTTTCACTTTTATCCTCCTTGTCTGAAAATTTGATTATCAAAACCTACATTGTCATTTTCCATGTACACCATGGCTTCAATTTTTAATTGAAATATATAATTTGCATTCAATTGATAATTTTTTCAAGCAATCAAAGCCATCCATTAGTTCTTGAATGCTCTTCTTCTTCACCTCTTCTGAATGCTCCTAGGTAACAGTCTTGGAATTCTGTCTTCTAAAAGCATTTAAAGGGATACCACTCTCAATATAAAATCTGGACATGGTCAGACTTCATTAACTTGAGGAATCTTGTGGTATGTCGCTTGACAATGTGCAATGGACGACTAGGTCAGGAAGCATGCAGACTTCTTAGATCAGAGTTCAAAGATGCTGTTGAAGACAATTTGGTTTAATAATAAAAGAAAGAATGATCCATATGTGCTATCCCAAGAATTGAAGATTGCAAACGAGGCTGGCAAAGGGATATGTAATGGCTGCTTTCTTTGCTGCTGGTTACTTAGCCTTATGCTTGGCTGCCTTTTTCTCACCAGCTGAATCCAGAGTTTTTGTGATCTGAAAGAGTCAAAAATGGTTTTACTTCATATTTTATACCCCTCAATAAGTTACCAAACCTATTTAAGGAATTATAAGGGATTTTCCCGCAAACCTCTGCAAATTTTCAGAAAAAAAGTTATAACACTTGAACAACACTTTTTAATACTGTAAACAGGGAAATTTTCGCGGTAGTTTTATTTTCGCTATTTTCGCTGTAAGAAGTGAAACGTGAAAATAAAACGACCGCGAAAATATCAAGGAAAAACTCTTTTAATTACATTTGCTTTTACAAATTGTGACTTGGATGGAGAGTTGCCTCATTGGCACACATACCACATCTTCTTATATCCACGTATATGAATAGAATATATATAGGAATACTGTATAACACTGATTTCAAAGACGACAACTATATAATTTAAATTATAACAGTATCTCTTAATGAAAAGCAATGTTAAAAATCATGTCTTTAACTCAAATCAGTTATTTCACTGAAGCGAACATTACCGATATTGTTATGTAAACAAACACTCATTACCATTATGTTAATGACACCTGTCAATCAGTAATAAAAGTATCACATCGTTGAATCTACTACAAAGATTGATCAGATCAAAAGATCGACTAATTAGTATTTATCCTGACAGCTCGTTATTTTAATTCATTCCTAATTAGGTTTACTTTTCTATTGTTGTGTATGTGTTTTTACGAGCATTGAAACATGCCTAACTTTCAATCTACTTTAAAATTAATGAACCGAAAACAAAATATTTCTGATTGATTTTGTCATTTGATTTAAGTTATATGTAAAGCTGTTCACTTTCCAAATCATTTATGAAAATATTTATCTAGACCACTGGGAAATCGCGAATTCAAAAGGGCGCGAATTGGGATAGTGTAAGTAAATCGCGAAATAAAGACGGCGTGAAAATTTCCCGGTTTACAGTAATAATTATAAGCTTATTGAATCCAGAATTGAACACTTTGATTTTTATAAATGTACAAGTACAAATAAGACAAAACACATCCAAAAACCATGAGGCATGCACGTTTACCAAAATATCGTAAACTGACCTTTTATCAAGTGACCAATGTCTTAACCTCTAGAAGCCATTAAATCGTTTGCTGTCTAACTGCTAGACCTTTCCCTCTATTTTCACTTTTATCCTCCTTGTCTGAAAATTTGATTATCAAAACCTACATTGTCATTTTCCATGTACACCATGGCTTCAATTTTTAATTGAAATATATAATTTGCATTCAATTGATAATTTTTTCAAGCAATCAAAGCCATCCATTAGTTCTTGAATGCTCTTCTTCTTCACCTCTTCTGAATGCTCCTAGGTAACAGTCTTGGAATTCTGTCTTCCAAAAGCATTGCATGTACTATGGGCTATGTGTGTTTGGGCCCTAAACATGAATTTAATATATGTATGTCTTGATATCAAAGCATATCTTTGGTCAAGTTGAACTGTATAGGGTTCCATGAATCCTTATTCCTATTAGCTGTTTTTGGATTACAAAATTTAAACTGTATCATCTACTGCCATCTGTAATGATATGTGATTTGTCATCTGTACAATATCACAAACATTAAACTCACGTTTTAGTCTAAAATGATAAAATAGCAATAATAAATGCAAGCAATGATTATTGAATTTACAGTATTTAACGGTATATATAAAAAGCTAAATGAGAAGTAATACCCAAAGAAAATATCATATCTTCAGATTTTTAGTCATATTATTAGAAAATAGAAAAAAAATACAATCAATAAGTTCATATATTTTATAGAATAGAATTGCACAGTCCAAATGAAATTTTCCAACTATGTTGGATGGTAGCCCATCAATTGTGTAAGATGATCCAGTCTGTTGTTTTGAAGAAATGTCTTTTCTATGACAATTAAATAACATATAAAATTTGTATTAGAGGATGTCAGTTAAACAAACACAAATTTTCGCACCATATATATTAGTCACAGTTTCATATATAAATTACTTGCCAAAATGAAATACAAAAAATAAATAAAGGACTGAATGCATATACATAATATTTATGAATCAACTAAGGATATGTAATTACCAATTCTAAATAAAACAATATACCATTAATATAGAATGAAATAGAATTAACAGCCCAGTAAAAATTTAAATTCTTCTCATTTTTTCATGTTTGAATGCCCTCTTTACTGCTATTTAAATACACTTTTCTAAAATGTCACCCGTTCAAAACAGTAATTAAATCTTTGACAATTGTTTTAATTGGTATAGATACTGAATTTGTTATTGGTAAATTAAAACCATACTAAATATTACATTTATGTACCTTCACAGTACTCCATCTGTAAATACCTATATTTTGGCATTGGACAATTAGGTAAAGTTTTTCTCTGACTGTTAACAACATCTTTTTAAACTTATGTCATCTAAGTGTTTCTTTCTAAAAATGGTAGTCTTTAAGTGACTTTGTCTGTATTATTCATACCTCCATTTTAGACAATCCAATATATGAAACTATAGACAAAGATCATCATATTAAATAACAGCAATAGAGTATTCACGCTCATTGTTGTTATTTCTTGAATTGCACTGCATGACGATCGTCTTGATACCCTGGTTAAATGATGCTTTTGATAATGAATTGCTGTTTCAAGTGTGATATAATATGTTCAGTAGTGTAGTTTTGCACCGTTATGTTCTCATTCATTCCTCAACCAAGTCTATTGTAGTCACATACCCTGACTACTAAACTTTTTTTAAGCCAGCATATTTCCACTGGTGGTGAAATAATTAATATTCCCAAATTATAATTAAAACAACTAATGTATTAAAACTAGCTATTATTTGCTTCTTGAATAGATTGTCAAAGTCTCTTTGTCTTAAGGATGTAATTTGAAGTGAAACTAAAAAAAAAACTAGATTTTGAAATTGATGCATAAAGCTAGAAAATTTTGGGTTAAGAAAAAGCTTAAAATGTTGATGGTTGGGGAGCTCCTTTTCCAGATATTTAATTTTTTTAAAATTAGCGGGCAAAGGTTCACTCGATCAGACCATAAATTTTGCATTGGTAGTATTTTGGTCTTAAATCGAAAGAAAAGAAATCTTTCAGTCTGCCTTGTATTTTGGTAAATGACCCTTTATCAGATATTGCAGTCATATATGGGTGTTATGGAGCAGAATGTTTTACCCTGCATTGTAGGGGAAAAAACAAGGAATTTGAACATCAGAATCAATTTCCAAAACCTTATCTAAGCACATCCTTAATTGTTTTGTTAGTTCATTGAGCCTAATCAGATAGACTTTTTTCTACATATGTCATGCATCAGTTAATCAATTACCTTTCAAACACTTTAAGTGACTTTGTCTGTATTATTCATACCTCCATTTTAGCCAATCCCAATTATGAAACTATAGACAAAGATCATCATATTAAATAACAGCAATAGAGTATTCACTCTCATTGGTGTTATTTCTTGAATTGCACTGCATTACAATCGTCTTAATACCCTGTATAAATGATGCTTTTAATAATGAATCAGTAGTGTAGTTTTGCACTGTTATGTTCTCATTCATTCCTCAACCAAGTCTATTGTAGTCACATACCATTGATTTTTTTATAAATTAGAAACAGGTAATTTCTTGTTATGTATACATGTATTTTTTATTTTATTTTTTATCATCAATGAAACTGTTGGAATGTAAAATATATTTCTGTTTGATTTTGGTTTGATAATCTCAAGATGATCTAAGCTTTTTTTCCTACAATATAGAAAGTAGAATATTATTTAAAAATAGCTCTTGTCAGAAAATAACCATTCGCAAATTGTCCTTTAGGAAGATATATAAGCATATATGTTCTTTTAGCAATATAAATGATCTGTTTTTTAACAATTGAGCTTTTTTAATGGTCTACTTGAAATTTTAACTTTCATTGCTTCTCTCCCTTTTAATAAAAGGTATATTAAGTCCACCTACTGTTGCTCTCTTTCAAGCTTTTGTTGTTCGATAGGTTAATTGACTAATTGTTTTGCTTATCCAATCATACATCAAGTACAGTATGAAATTGTGTACAGTTTTTTGCAGCAATTCATATTTCTGTCTGTTTTATTTCCCATTTTTCTGGTTCAGGACTTATGCCAAACACTGCTGGTTTCTGTCATTTTGGTGTATGATAGAGAAATGCTTGTCTTTAACCCTTTAACCCCCAATCCCGCCTGTAGGCGTGATGGCGACAACCATTCTTTGATGGCCCGTATGACCCTCCATACTTTTTTTGAACTGCCCCAGCTGAACTGTCATGATAGCAGGGACTTCAACCAAGCAGTTCATGGTCCATCAACTCTTCTCAGATGTCTGTTCATGAAAATATGGCACTTTGAAAGCCGTTTAAGAGTTCAAAATCGGAAAAACATGAAAAGTAGCCAAAATCCGGTGGGGGTGGGCATCTTTTGATGGCCACTACGTAACTGGAAGTGACTGTTGGCAAAAACTATTATCATATATGCATGCATAGGTGGTATAGGAACACGACGAGGTATACTATGACCAATAGGAATCTAGTCTGTAAAATCTAGGTCACCGTTTTGTCAAAAATCCATAAAAACGGACATTTAGGCAGACCTGACTTGACAATAATAATTCCCAAGCAAGACACTGAAGTCCAATATACTCCCAGCTAGCATGAATGGACTACTGTAACTATAGGGTAATACTTGAATGACAAAAAAACACAGTCGTGTCAGTGTTCACCTCTCAAGGTCGTTTTGAAATCGGAAAATAGACGGAAAATCACCATTTTTCACTGGGGGTGGGTTCAAACCCACGAGAAAATATTCCACCTCCCACCCCACCCCCCACCCATGCCATCCGCCCCCAAATCCCAATAAGTAGTTTAATAGATGAGCATCAGTTACAGCATCAGGAGTTTGCTCATTTGCATATAATTTGCATATGTTTGCAAATTTTCGAAAATGCCTGATTTTCCAAAAATGTCTTGGGGGCGAATGAGTTAAAGTAAAAATATTTTTTTCACGATTTTCAACCTCTAAAGAGTGTTTTGGTCAGTTTTACACCCCAAAACGACCCTCAAACCCAACAGAAGCCAAATTAAAAAAATTCGATCAAATAGTTTAACCCTTTAACCCCCAATCCCGCCTGTAGGCGTGATGGCGACAACCATTCTTTGATGGCCCGTATGACCCTCCATACTTTTTTTGAACTGCCCCAGCTGAACTGTCATGATAGCAGGGACTTCAACCAAGCAGTTCATGGTCCATCAACTCTTCTCAGATGTCTGTTCATGAAAATATGGCACTTTGAAAGCCGTTTAAGAGTTCAAAATCGGAAAAACATGAAAAGTAGCCAAAATCCGGTGGGGGTGGGCATCTTTTGATGGCCACTACGTAACTGGAAGTGACTGTTGGCAAAAACTATTATCATATATGCATGCATAGGTGGTATAGGAACACGACGAGGTATACTATGACCAATAGGAATCTAGTCTGTAAAATCTAGGTCACCGTTTTGTCAAAAATCCATAAAAACGGACATTTAGGCAGACCTGACTTGACAATAATAATTCCCAAGCAAGACACTGAAGTCCAATATACTCCCAGCTAGCATGAATGGACTACTGTAACTATAGGGTAATACTTGAATGACAAAAAAACACAGTCGTGTCAGTGTTCACCTCTCAAGGTCGTTTTGAAATCGGAAAATAGACGGAAAATCACCATTTTTCACTGGGGGTGGGTTCAAACCCACGAGAAAATATTCCACCTCCCACCCCACCCCCCACCCATGCCATCCGCCCCCAAATCCCAATAAGTAGTTTAATAGATGAGCATCAGTTACAGCATCAGGAGTTTGCTCATTTGCATATAATTTGCATATGTTTGCAAATTTTCGAAAATGCCTGATTTTCCAAAAATGTCTTGGGGGCGAATGAGTTAAAGTAAAAATATTTTTTTCACGATTTTCAACCTCTAAAGAGTGTTTTGGTCAGTTTTACACCCCAAAACGACCCTCAAACCCAACAGAAGCCAAATTAAAAAAATTCGATCAAATAGTTTAACCCTTTAACCCCCAATCCCGCCTGTAGGCGTGATGGCGACAACCATTCTTTGATGGCCCGTATGACCCTCCATACTTTTTTTGAACTGCCCCAGCTGAACTGTCATGATAGCAGGGACTTCAACCAAGCAGTTCATGGTCCATCAACTCTTCTCAGATGTCTGTTCATGAAAATATGGCACTTTGAAAGCCGTTTAAGAGTTCAAAATCGGAAAAACATGAAAAGTAGCCAAAATCCGGTGGGGGTGGGCATCTTTTGATGGCCACTACGTAACTGGAAGTGACTGTTGGCAAAAACTATTATCATATATGCATGCATAGGTGGTATAGGAACACGACGAGGTATACTATGACCAATAGGAATCTAGTCTGTAAAATCTAGGTCACCGTTTTGTCAAAAATCCATAAAAACGGACATTTAGGCAGACCTGACTTGACAATAATAATTCCCAAGCAAGACACTGAAGTCCAATATACTCCCAGCTAGCATGAATGGACTACTGTAACTATAGGGTAATACTTGAATGACAAAAAAACACAGTCGTGTCAGTGTTCACCTCTCAAGGTCGTTTTGAAATCGGAAAATAGACGGAAAATCACCATTTTTCACTGGGGGTGGGTTCAAACCCACGAGAAAATATTCCACCTCCCACCCCACCCCCCACCCATGCCATCCGCCCCCAAATCCCAATAAGTAGTTTAATAGATGAGCATCAGTTACAGCATCAGGAGTTTGCTCATTTGCATATAATTTGCATATGTTTGCAAATTTTCGAAAATGCCTGATTTTCCAAAAATGTCTTGGGGGCGAATGAGTTAAAGTAAAAATATTTTTTTCACGATTTTCAACCTCTAAAGAGTGTTTTGGTCAGTTTTACACCCCAAAACGACCCTCAAACCCAACAGAAGCCAAATTAAAAAAATTCGATCAAATAGTTTAACCCTTTAACCCCCAATCCCGCCTGTAGGCGTGATGGCGACAACCATTCTTTGATGGCCCGTATGACCCTCCATACTTTTTTTGAACTGCCCCAGCTGAACTGTCATGATAGCAGGGACTTCAACCAAGCAGTTCATGGTCCATCAACTCTTCTCAGATGTCTGTTCATGAAAATATGGCACTTTGAAAGCCGTTTAAGAGTTCAAAATCGGAAAAACATGAAAAGTAGCCAAAATCCGGTGGGGGTGGGCATCTTTTGATGGCCACTACGTAACTGGAAGTGACTGTTGGCAAAAACTATTATCATATATGCATGCATAGGTGGTATAGGAACACGACGAGGTATACTATGACCAATAGGAATCTAGTCTGTAAAATCTAGGTCACCGTTTTGTCAAAAATCCATAAAAACGGACATTTAGGCAGACCTGACTTGACAATAATAATTCCCAAGCAAGACACTGAAGTCCAATATACTCCCAGCTAGCATGAATGGACTACTGTAACTATAGGGTAATACTTGAATGACAAAAAAACACAGTCGTGTCAGTGTTCACCTCTCAAGGTCGTTTTGAAATCGGAAAATAGACGGAAAATCACCATTTTTCACTGGGGGTGGGTTCAAACCCACGAGAAAATATTCCACCTCCCACCCCACCCCCCACCCATGCCATCCGCCCCCAAATCCCAATAAGTAGTTTAATAGATGAGCATCAGTTACAGCATCAGGAGTTTGCTCATTTGCATATAATTTGCATATGTTTGCAAATTTTCGA
The DNA here is from genome assembly GCF_965363235.1 of Mytilus galloprovincialis. Classification (NCBI taxonomy): domain Eukaryota; kingdom Metazoa; phylum Mollusca; class Bivalvia; order Mytilida; family Mytilidae; genus Mytilus; species Mytilus galloprovincialis. Next base: position 10,035,822 of record NC_134838.1, read on the forward strand.
AAATGCCTGATTTTCCAAAAATGTCTTGGGGGCGAATGAGTTAAAGTAAAAATATTTTTTTCACGATTTTCAACCTCTAAAGAGTGTTTTGGTCAGTTTTACACCCCAAAACGACCCTCAAACCCAACAGAAGCCAAATTAAAAAAATTCGATCAAATAGTTTAACCCTTTAACCCCCAATCCCGCCTGTAGGCGTGATGGCGACAACCATTCTTTGATGGCCCGTATGACCCTCCATACTTTTTTTGAACTGCCCCAGCTGAACTGTCATGATAGCAGGGACTTCAACCAAGCAGTTCATGGTCCATCAACTCTTCTCAGATGTCTGTTCATGAAAATATGGCACTTTGAAAGCCGTTTAAGAGTTCAAAATCGGAAAAACATGAAAAGTAGCCAAAATCCGGTGGGGGTGGGCATCTTTTGATGGCCACTACGTAACTGGAAGTGACTGTTGGCAAAAACTATTATCATATATGCATGCATAGGTGGTATAGGAACACGACGAGGTATACTATGACCAATAGGAATCTAGTCTGTAAAATCTAGGTCACCGTTTTGTCAAAAATCCATAAAAACGGACATTTAGGCAGACCTGACTTGACAATAATAATTCCCAAGCAAGACACTGAAGTCCAATATACTCCCAGCTAGCATGAATGGACTACTGTAACTATAGGGTAATACTTGAATGACAAAAAAACACAGTCGTGTCAGTGTTCACCTCTCAAGGTCGTTTTGAAATCGGAAAATAGACGGAAAATCACCATTTTTCACTGGGGGTGGGTTCAAACCCACGAGAAAATATTTAACATAAGAGGGTGTAATACATATAATACTAAAGGTACTCTGATGGATGTAATTTAGATGGGTGTAATACATATTAAACCATAGGTAATCTGGTGGATGTAAGGTGGCAGAAACCAGTTATTTTACAATAAATCTTTAGAATTTCATGGATTTATGATTTTATTATCTTGAAAATTCATTCAAGCTTATATACAAATAAAATGTATGGTTTCAAGGAACTAAGATGTGTGCGTGCTTATGTTAATATATAGAAAACCTTTAAATTTGGGTGTCAGTCCAGCGTGGAAATTTAAAAATTTATAAATGCATTGCAAATAAGGCAAAAAATGTGATGCTCTGATACCAATCTAATCCTCACCTGCAAAATCCTGCTAAAAGCCGACAAGAATTTTAGCCAAAATTCAAGAGAGAAAGGATATTCAGTGATTTAGAGCCTTGTCCGAACCTATCCTTACCATCAAAATCTCAAGATATTTTTGTTTACATAAAACTGAATTTTTCCCCCACTTTGATTGGATGCCGTCAAGTGAGGAGACCACAATTTTGACATCTGATTGGACCTATATGTGAAGGAAATCCCCAACCTGTGTATGCAACTACTTACTTGTGTAGTACAATAGCCTAGAATTTACATTCATTTATTTTTTTCAGTCCACATGTGACATGATGCAATTATATACCTCAATAATTAACTATAACAAAATTTCTGCGTGGGACACATGTTCTGGTACACCAAAACTGGTACCTGCCACCTAACGTAGGAGAGTGTAATACCCATAATACCATAGGTATTTTAATGGATTTAACATAGGAGGTTGTAATACACATACATTTTAATACTATATATAGGTACTCTGATGGATTAAACATAGGAGGTTGTAATACACATAATACTATAGGAACTCTGGTGGATGTAACATAGGTGGGTGTAATACATATAAAACTATAGGTGCTCTGATGGATTTAACATAGGAGGGTGTTATACACATAAAACCATAGGTACTCTGATGGATGTAACATAGGGTCCGAGTACACAGTTATTTCGTAGTGCATTTCTTTTAGACAATAAATGAAAATTAAAAAAATCCCACCTGCGCTTTCTCAATAATATTTTTACAGTGTGTTGTACTACTTTTGGGACAAATTATATCAAAATTATAGAAAACTTCATCAGCTCTAACTCAAAATATGGACAATTTTATGTTAAGGGGGTCTTGAAATCTTTTGACAGCTTTAGATCCTTCTTTCACTCACCGACAGACTGTTATGAATGTCTTTGCAAAAGCACTTCCAAAAATGGTATAAAATGGTTTTCTAATCATAAAATTTTCAATATCATCATAATCTTAGTTTTATTTTTCTGAGTACAAATATTTATACACTATTCCCCTACCTCTAAATACAGGTTTGGATTTCTATTTTGGAGAACCACAGTTTTTATTACACATCATTTATCTTTTGTATTCATGCATTACTTACATTTTGTATTTGCCTTAATTCATTTAGTATTATGTTCAATTATTGTATAATTGAAATAATTACATGCATACTTAATAAACTGTGGTTAGTTTTCCCAAACCTGTCTTTGTTTAAATATATAACCAACACTGCCTTATGTTCATCGGCAGTTTCAGCATTCAAAATAATAACTGGCAGCAGCGAACACCTTGTTTAAACTAAGGCTAAAGATTTTTATTCCCACCCTCCCGACCCTCATTCATGTATATATATGTAATGAAAATCAGTTCATGAACTGTCTTTTAAGTTTGTATTGTCATGTTTGGGTTTTTTTTTTGTACTGTTTATCAAGGTAAGTACCACCATCTCTTTGCCGAGATATACACTTTTTACTTTTTTCACTGTAGTCAATTCAAATGGCCTATTCATTTGACAACATGGCCCATTATTTTTTAAAATGGCCCCTTGAATTTAATTTTGAGGGGCCCTGGGCCCATAGAGAAAAATCCTTCCAGATCACTGAAGATGATGTCTGTGAGAGACTGATCAATGAGAATACACCTGTTATCCCACTAAAAGCACATCTGTAAAAAATAAACTAAGTCCGTAAATTATAAGTAGGTGCTGCATAAGTATGAAATTGGTAAGAACAGTACAGGATCCTTAACTGAGGTTGTATACCAAATATCAAATGGCTATGATCAGTAGTTCATGAGAAATATGTTTAATACGACAATACTTGTTTCTGACAAATGGACATTTCTACAACATCAGACCCCCTTCTTCAAAGCTGAAGTATAACAAAATCTTGATTGTTCCTTGCTATTTTTCTTTTTTTTTATTAAAAGAAATACTGAAAAGTGTATAGGAAAATTTTGTGACGCTAACGCAGGATGACAGATAGTGCCATAGTGATCCCTAAATGTGGCTTCTGTGTGAACACAGGCAACATAAAAAACACTGTACAATAACTTCCTAAAATTTTATTTATTAAAAGTCTCCTTTGTCTTCCTTGGTCCATTTGGAAAATCTGCAAGAACAAGAAAATTTAAATTAAAAGAATCAAAATGACAAAAATTCATTGCACACAAATGAAAAACAACTATTATATAAATAAATTCTCTAAACCCTCATTTATAAACCTTATACTTTTAAGTATCAAAATCAGAATACACATGAAATTAACTGTTCAGGAAAAACGAAGTCCATCTAGTAGTAAACTACGGAAAAATGAAAATAAATATTTGCAAAATTTTGCCCTGGATACTGTATTTTTGCAGACAGAATGAAGCTCCCAATGTCCCGATATTCCATTATGTTTGACAACGATTTTGATGTAAAACAAAACTTTAACCACAGACTGAACCTAAATGCTGAATTAGTCGGCGTGAATGCTGACGACGGAACCTAGCATCGCTAAGTATCGCTTTCGCGAAACTTGTCAAAAAGAAGGATGTATGTCAAAAGATCCAAGTAGGCAGCTATTTCACTCATAAATCTTAAAGACCTCCTTGCTTTCGACAAGACGACAATAATTGTTTTCTTTTTGTCTAGAGGGGGGGGGGGGGTCTTTTTTCTATAGTAATTGTAGTATAACAAAAAAATCGCATTTAGTATCATTTTTCTACCTACTAACGTGAATTTTCTGACACAAAAATAAATATACGACAGAACTGTGCATTAAAAGTATGTAATCAAATGCCAAACTATATATAATTTTATATCAAAATAAAATGCTGAACGACCCATCTCCCCCTCCTTTCAAAAATTGTCAATATCCGATGCATTTGAATTAAGCACAAAACATTTATGTAAATACACGCATGCAATCAGGGCTAGCATTTTGAACATATATTTTAATGGTACCTAACTGTCAGAACATGATTACGATTATTAAGGGTATATAAATTGTCTCTAACTGCCGCCTGGTGAGATTAATAGTTTAAGGTAAAACTTTATGATACCATATGGCCTAGGTGTTGATTGACTTTTATTTTTATGACCTAAGGCAAGGCCGTAACTAGGCATCTTATTTTAGTGAGGCAAAATAATTGAGCCGAGCGAAGCGAGGCGAAAATTGTTTTTGGAGTGTATGAAATGAATGGTGCAAAATCCTGCATTCTAGGCATTTTTAGAGAGTTTGATAATGTTTTGAATTTGGACACTTTTTAAATAATTTTTTTATATTTAAAGACTTTAACTAACACCAAATTTTTAACAACTTTATTTAAATTCATATGCAAGATAATCATCAAAATTTCACTAATTGAGTCTGCTGCCAGAACATAGAGCAAACATCGAGTCAGTAGAGTTTGCCAAATTTTCCTATGGCCGGTTCAGTCAAATCGTTTCAGAATCATAATTTGGTCTACTGATATTCATATCACGATGAACATGGAGCATAGCAAGACCGCACAATCTACTCCATCAGCAATTCGGTAGCAGCATCGGTAGTAAAGCTTTCCTGTAAGCACCATCATACAGTCGCAGTTACAAAATATTAAACTCGCTTTTATGCTGACAAAGAGTAGACAAACTAGGGATAGAATGAGATAAGATACATGTATATGATTCTATCTATAGAGTAAGTATATATGATATGGGTACAGGGGAATTGGAATGGAGTTTTGGACGTTTACATGTAGGTCCGTAATTTCAAATTATTTCTGGAAATAGTTGGTGGTATTTTAGTTCCAGAATCTATAAATTTAGGGGTTGGGGTGTCCGATTCCGAAAACCCGAATATAAAGAAACGAATGTCCATAGTCCCGAATAAGTAAAGACAAAAGCCTGTGTTGAAGGTTCTACCATTCCTCATTAATATCAAATTGGAATATGGGATACATTCTTTAAATTTTTAAGGTTAAAGAAACATGGATAAAAACTAATCCATGAAATGAATACGCAGACAGGACTGCCCCCTTGCGATTCCCAGTACTTGATTTGTCAAAAGTTGGTGAAAACGGAGAAATGAATACGCAGACAGGACTGCCACCTTCCGAAGACCTGTACTTGATTTGTCAGTCTACTTATCGTTTTTTTATTGTTCTAATGAAGTTATATGCAATACTCAGACTCTGTTCACAAAAAAGCTAGTATACTAGAATTATTCCTTCTTTACCTTCAGTGTCGCTTTTCCCTTTTCTGCAAGAGCCTGCTTTTAACTAGAGATCCATGATGATTATCGTTACTAGGTTAATGTAATCGAGAAACATCACCCGTTGCGATGCTGAGTTATATCCAGGAAGAATGGTTTAAAAGGAATTATGACAAGTTATAGAAATTAAGGTTGAGACAGAACAACAGATGACTTATATTTTTAAATATGCATAAAAAAAATCAGTGTCGAAATTTTAGTGAGGCAATTGCCTCACTTGCCTCAAGGGTAGTTACGGCCTTGTAAGGTCAGTTCCTCAGATATGGTAATGAAATAGCACCTGTACCTTCTTGAATATACAGACGATCTGCTAAGTGAACATCACAGCATGAATCTGTCCATTTTTGCGTGAAGGTAACATTCAAAGTCAGGTGACATATATCTAACCGTTCCTTTTGTAATTAAGATTAATTAACATAACGGTCAAAATAGTCTGTTTTAATATGTCAGTGGAATCTTCAGCTTTAGAAGAATGTAACAAACTTTGTATTTATAAACGATATAAAGTAGTATTTGGTTTTGAAAGATACTTAGATTTTCATTGTAATGTATCTATATTAACAAAATTGCGTAGCGGCACACTTAGATTAAATGTTGAAGTTGGTCGTTATCTGAATACTCAAAGAGAAAATAGAATTTGTATATGTTGCAATATGAATGTTTTGGAAGACGAATATCATTTTGTTTTATCATGTCCAACGTATAGATCTATGCGCATAGAATTTTATATTTATTCTACTATTCTTGGCCAAATCGGCACAAGTTAGATAATTTATTCTAAATCTCCGACAGTAAAACTATGCATTTCTTCAAATGGAGCCTCTTGGAAAATTAGATCACATATAATGTCATAATATTATTGTATACTCTGTAATTTCTGTTCTCTGCTGCCTTTTATTTGTCATATGTTGTATATATTTTCGTTTGCCATAGCATGTGAAAATAAATTATGCATATGACTACAGTAATAACGATGCCGATCTGGTAAATCAATAAACTGATAATGCCCCCAGTTTATCAAATCTCGTATCTAATTAGTCGATAACGCAAAATCACGATCGATCTTGCACATGCGCATTGCTTCCCTGAACTAGAGTCTTCAGATTGACTAATGAAACTAATTATTGAATTATTAACCTCAATTAAAAACTATAAAAATGTATAGTGATTAGCTAGCTACCTACTGATTTTAATAACTAAGTTAATTGAAAGTTTTCTTTTTCTTTTTGGTGCAATAACTAAGTTAAAAAAAAAATGTATTAAAATAAAGGCAAAGGAAGGTGACAAGAATCAATAAAATTAAAACACACCTACATTAATTACTTTAATCACAATTTGGAATGTTTTCTTTACAATCAATAAATTTTGTTTTATCTAGTTGTTGAGTGATTATACATGTCATATAAAAGCTGGAAATGGGCTTCGTTTTGTTTGAAAAGGATGTGTATACAAGCATATACATTAATATTATATTGGAATCACAAAGAAATACAATAAACAATACACAATAATAATTTCAATAAAATACACAATACCGTTAACAAGTACAATACAAAGAATAATTATATTACAATACATAATACAACACAATATACAATACAACACAATATACAATACAACACAATATACAATACAACACAATACAACACAATACACTATACAACACAAACTTAAATACAGAATACACAATATAAATTTGAATTACAATACAATACACATTACAACACAATAAACAATACACAATACAACACATTTCAATTACAATACAAATTTCAATGACAAATACAAATTTCAATTACAATACAAATGTTTATAACAATACAAATTTCAATTACAATACAATACACAACACAACACAACACAACACAATTCACTACAATACAATAATATAATACAATGTTCAAGCATCGCGATGTTCATCACAGTACCAATCTTCTGAAACTCCTGAACATGTCTGATGAACCCACTTAGTACAGCTTATCCGTCCTCTTTTCGCTTCACATCCAATCATGTTCTCAAAAACATCTGGTTTACCACACTGACAACTACACTCAATTCTTCTTGCATAAATCCTAACAAAGTCTGCAATTGATGTTGTATTTTGAGGAAATGGTGTAAAATGGCCCTTTTCCAAACACGATATCAAATGTGGTCGCATGTATTTTTCAATAAACTTCGTACGTCTTTGAGTGTTGAGTTTTTCTTTATGACAATATTCCACCAAGTTGGCAATAGCATACACTCCACAGTCATATCCATTTGTCTGTTGTTGAACATCCGGTAATTTAACAAGCAAGTTCTTTTTTCCATGAGAATAAATAGCTGATAACTGAATTTGTGGTACATGTGGTTTATCAGGTGTATAACAGCCTCCTGTGTTACACCCACCAGGGTACATGTGGTATATAAGGTGTATAACATCCTCCTGGGCGACATCAACCAGGGTACATTTGGTATATAAGGTGTATAACATCCTCAGGTGTTACATCAACCATGGTACATGTGGTATATAAGGTGTATAACATCCTCAGGTGTTACATCAACCATGGTACATGTGGTATATAAGGTGTATAACATCCTCAGGTGTTACATCAACCATCAACATCAAAAGCACTGAACTACAACGAAAACAGACATACATAGAAGCTGTATAGTAAGGAATAACATTTAGCCTCAGAAACAGTTCAAAGAGATTATTCAAAAGCAGAGACCAAGTTTAGTGTAAGTAATGAATCAGATTCTCGCAAATCAAATCACACAAAATATCAGAACCCTACACTTAAATGAACTCATGGGTTGAAATAGCTGAAAATAGCTTATAATTATTTTCAGGCTGATGTGGGAAGGTTTCCTGGACATTCACTCTAATCGATATGGATCTTAAGGCTGAACTAATGGGTTGAAATAGCTGAAAATTGTTCCAGGCTGATATGGGTAGGTTTCTTGAACATTCACTCTAATCTGTATGGATCTTAAGGCTGAACTCATGGGTTGAAATAGCTGCAAATAACTTAGAATTTTGCAGGCCGATGTGGGAATGTTTCCTGGACATTCAGTCCAATCCATATGGATCATAAGGTTGCAACAGCTGGAAATACCTCAAAATTGTTCAAGGCCGATATAGATAGGTTTCAAGGACATTCAGTCCAATCCATATGGATCTTAAGGCTGAACTCATAGGTTGAAATAGCTGAAAAAAGCTTAGATTTGTTCCGGACCGATATGAGTATGTTCCCTTGCAATCAGTCCAATCCATATGGATTTGAATTGTTCTAGGCTGACATGGGTAGGTTTCCTGGACATGCAGTCCATTCCATATGGATCTTAAGGCTGAACTCATAAGTTGAAATAGCTGAAAATAATTAATTAATTGAGGTATCATGTGTTATATAAACCATCGCACATCATTGAACAGCTCAGCGCACTTCGGTGCAGACCAGCACACTTCACCAGTGACCATCAACTATTCAAGAAAGTTCAAATCAAGAGGAGTGTTAGCAGTGTAACCGGGCGGGGACGTTTAGATATTTTTATCCTCGGGTTTGTACCAGTTTCCTGGGATTTGAAAAGCAATTCAAAAGTTCTAAAGTCAATTAAAAGTTTACACTATCACTATCAAATATGAAACAAATACTATACAACATAAAACGAATTTCAACACCTTTCGGCTTTGACTCCCGGGGACACTGTCGTTTACAGTAAAAGACGTAAATCTACACATGTATACGTTCTTATAAACAATAACTTGAGTTGTGGTATGATTGCCAATGTTCATAATTATGTCATACTTATTATACTCCCCCTAATAATGAATCTATAATGACAAGTGCACATCATATAAAGGTAAATACACATCATATAATGAAAATGGTCATAACAAGACAGTGTTGGCGTTCCATAGTAATCTATGCCTGGGATAAAAAAAAATCCTTAGTTTTTCGAAAAATTCAAAGTTTTGTAAACAAGAAATTTATAAAAATGACCACATAATTGATATTCATGTTAACACCGAACTGCTGACTACTGGGCAGGTGATACCCTTGGGGACGAAACGTCCAACAGCAGAGGCATCGACCCAGTGGTGTAAATAGTTATCAAAGTTACCAGGAGACCCAGGTGAGTGAAGTTATAGAACTTTTTGATAATGTCCAAATTTGAGGTCGGCTGACTTTTCCAACCCCGTTCTTAAATTCATAAAAAGTCCCCTATGGAAAGCTTTTGTCCACACTTGGTACTTTTGATAGTCAATTTCCTAAAGTGACCAGGAGTGAAGACCTAGGTGGGTATTCATATGGAACTTTTTTGATTGAGGTCCAAAGTTGGTAGGGTGACCCTACTACCTCCCTTCTTTCCTTCATTAAAAATTCCCTACGACAAAGCTTTTGTCTACAGTGATAAATAGTTTTACAAATAATAGGCAATTGCCTTAGGTTGCCTGAACCCAAAGACCCAGGTGCGTAAAAGTACGGAACTTTTTGAATTGAGCTCCAAAGTTGGGGTAGGGTATCCCTACCACGTCCCTTTTTATAAATTAAAGAAGGGGATGGAAAAATGACCCTATCATAACTTTGGACCTTAATTAAAAAGTTTCATGACTTTATCCGCCTGCGTGCAGTCAAGCTTATGATAACCTTTTATCCACACATGGTACCAATAATAGCCAATTGCCTATGGTTGCTTTGACCGAACCCCCAGGTGGTAAAAGGGGGACTATTTTAATTTAGGTCCAAAGTTATGGTAGGGTGACACCACCTCATCTATTCTGCAATTCATAAAAAAAATCCCTACGGCAAAGGTTTTGTCCACACTTAGTTCAAATGATAGGAATTTTGTTTAAGGTTGTCTGGACCCAAAGACCAATGTGGGTAAGGTTTATAAACGTTTTTGATTGAGGTTAAAAGTTTAGGTAGTGCGCCCTTACCACCTCCCTCCTTTAATTTATCAAAAGTTCCCTACGGCAAAGCTTTTGTCAACAATAAGTACAGAGGTTGTTTGGACCCAACGACCAAGATGGGTAAAGTGTTTTTACGTTTTTAATTGAGGTGCCAATTTGGGGTAGGGTGACCCTACCACTTCCCCTCTTTAATTTAAAAAAAATCCCTGTGGCAAAGGTTTTGTCCACATAAGGTACAACTGATAGGTTATTGCATAAGGTTGCATGAACCAAAAGACCCGGGTGGGTTAATTAGTTATGGAACGTTTTTCAATTGAGGTCCAAAGTTGGGGTAGGGTGTCCATAGCAACTCCCTTCTTTAATTCATTTAAAATTCCCGACGACAAAGTTTTTGTCCACCTTTGGTACAAAAGATAGGCAATTTCTTAAGGTTATCTGGACTTTAAGACCCGGGTGGGTAAATTCAATGAACTTTTTTAATTGATGTCCAAAGGTGGGATAGGCTGATTTTTCCATTCACTTTTTTAATTCATACAAAACTCCCTACGACTAAGCTTTTATCCACATTAGGTACAAATAATAAAGACCCAGGTGAGTTAAGCTATGGAAATATTTTGATTGAGGTCCAAAGTTAAAAGAATACATGTCAGTTTTCCAAATCCCATGTACAGAATGAGGATAAATCATGGATATCTATATATAAATAGATCAAAAAAAAAAGAGGGACGAAATATACCAGACGGACAGTCAAACTGCCAACGAGGTTCACGTTTTGTTTTTCTTATTTTAATTGCTTCACGGGAATATAATATACGAAATTTTTATATTTAGAGAGCTTATATTTTTCTGCATTTTTTAAACTCGTCTATAAATAAAACTAACCTTTGAAGTACATTATCATAACATTAAAATAAATTGCAAAAAATACCAAGTAGTCCAAAATCAAGATATTTATAAATATCTTCGAAGTTGGGATTGAGAACTTTGTTTTCCTAAAACATATCTTTTTTGCAGTTTAGCAAGGTTCTTTAATTGAAGAAAATACAGTTCTAAAATTTATATTGTTGACTTAAAGTAAGAATTGTATGTATAGTAAAAATAAATGTGGCGTTTGCTCTGTATAAACAACATACATATTCGATTCGTTAAGTTGTCACATATTTATACGCATAATTTCTACATGACGTAATGAAATAAACAGCCTCACAATTTTGGGTTTTCCAGAATTTCCAGAATTTGACAAATCTGTGTGTTTTTTCAAAGTGAATAAACAAAGACACAACTTATGGATATAGAGGTAAGATACAATTGAATTGTACAAACATATCAATTGTTTTAGTTTCATTTGAGTTTTAACTTATTTCCTGATATTTATTCGTTGACGTAATTTGAAAAGGTTTCATCGAAACTATTTTTACATTTCTCTCATGAACAGTTTCCGGTTAATTGAAAAGTATATATATTCACCAAAGTAGGCACGGGGTTTAAGTATGCATTTCCCTGCAAAAATATTATATTTTTCTATGAAAAACTTATTTGTTCATTGAATTACGGTATTATTCTTAAAGGCTTTTACACATGTTACATTATCTTTCAGATGCACCAAAAATTAGCTCAATTGCGTTTATTTTAGTTAAATGCCGACACTTCGAAATTTGAAGACGTATATATGATGACCTATGCGCTTGCATCAAACTATAACTTAAGTGTACGGTCTTTAATCATATATATCTCAATTAAACATGTATATCTTGCTTTTAACATTGGGTTGTCGGATTTTTCAGAATTAGTGCCGACCTGTTGAATAATTTGACTCCTTATCAATTTTACTATAACTACTTTAGTTTCTGAAATATAAGTCAAAAACTGCATGTTATCCTTATTTTCTATTTTAGCCGTCACGGTCACGTTTCTTGGCCACAAAAGAATCAAATTATATACTTTAAGCAAAATACCATAAGGACCAATATAACACGTTTACATCAAGAGCAAGTAAAAACAACTGAATCACGATCGAGTTTTCGGGCCTTTACTCACAGGCACTTGTTTCTGTCAATATGGGGTTTACTATCCATACCCGTACTAAAATTAAAAATCGAGTGATTTTTTAGTACGGGTATGGATAGTAAACCACATATTGACAGAAACAAGTGCCTGTGCTGAAATGTTATTGAATATAGATATATATATAGTAACAGTATCTATCCGTCACTCCAACTGCCCAAGGCGTTTTGAACGCAAATGCTGTGAAACTGTTTGACAAATATCTTTCAAACTTTGATGGTTTGTATGCCATCATATTTAAAAAAAAAAACAGAAAAACACAGATTTGGTATGATTGCCAATTAGACAACTCTGCACAAAAGAACAAATGACACCGAAATTAACAAATCTTTATAGGTCACTGTAAAGCCTTCAACAATACGCAAAGCCCATGCCGCATTGTCGGCTTTGAAAGACCCCAAAATCACAAATATGAAACCAAACGACAAAACTACATGTATATTAATGTAAAAACAACTGAACGAAAAACAAATGTTTAACACAGCAACAAACGACAACTGAATTACAGGTTCCTAACTTGATACAGACAAATATATACAAAATGTGGCGGGGTTAAACATGTTAGCGGAATCGCAACCCTACCCTTAATTCGGACAGTGATGTAACAGCATAGCATATGAACGAACTATATGTCCATTCTCAATTTTATAAAATTGTGTTGAAAAAGGCTAAATACATATAAGAAAACACATGGACCTGACATGGTACTTGTACATTCCAACAACAAAAAGTACATATCTGAGAAGACTCGCAGTCAGTGACAGCTATTTCAAAGCAAATAAAAAAAATCGTGCATCAAGACTAAATTATCAATCACATCCAACATACAATGGATGGATGCAGTGGAAAGACGTCATATAAACAGTTAGAGAAAACCATTACCTTGTTCAACGCCAAAATACATGCGTCGACAGATGGTAGATCCATTAAAGTGCATATGTATATAACAATAGTGTCTAGTCTGCTATTAATTTACGGTAGCAAAATCTATATTTATACCAATAACAAAATGTTGTGTCCTAAGTAAACGGATGCCCCATCTGCACTATCATTTCCATGTTACGTGGACCGTGAAAATGGGGTATAATCTCTAATTTGGCATTAAAAAGATCATATCAAAAGGAACATTGGTACTAAGTTTAAAACTGATTGGACTTCATGAAAAACTTCTCGACCATAATCTTTAACCTACCTGGACCAACAATCTTTAACCTGAAGCGGGACGAACGAATGGACGGACGAACGAACAGACGGACTGACGCACAGACCAGAAAACATAATGGCATAAATGGGACATAAAACCAATATTCAAATACAGAGATGAATTGCTAACATTTAGAATAAGTTTATTTAAAGGGTCAATAAGCTTATAGCTATGGAAGAATAAAGTACAAGTTTTAAGTTATTTGTGGTAACGAAATCCCTAACTTAATAATTTACCACTAATACACATAAATTACATTTGTTGAAATCTAAAACCTCACAACAGACACGAGCATAGCGGATGTTAAAAAAGTATTATCAAGAATTCATATTCATTAATTTTTATAAATTTAAAAATAACAGTTTGCAGTATTTGCAATATTCTTCGAATTATAAAGGGGTTTCTTCCTCATGTGTATATTATAACCGTAGCCGTATTTTGGAATTGTTTACGCAATGCTCTTAGATTTTAAATTTATTTAGAATTCTATTTTTCTTTTATTTGAGTGTCAACTGTTTGTCTCTTATAGACTAAACGCGCCTCTGCTATGCAACGTTTTGTCTTGATATAATTTTTTTTAGTCAACATTTCTGCGTTATCATGATATATCATTGATATAAATGTAAACATAGTCATATTTTTAAACTTACAGTTGGCGTAATTCTGAATTCTTGTAAATCCTAAAGATTTTTTTAACTCAAGCAAAACTATTTACCGTAGTCGTATTTTGGAAAAATCTGTGAAAAATTATTGACCCTCTTCTAATTTATACTTGATTTGGCTATTTAACTTTTTTCTATTCGAGCATCACTGAGAGTCTTATGAAGATGTAACCCGCGTCTGGCATGCAAGATCTTAGGCCTAATACTTTTTTGAACAGGGATAAATGAAAAAAAATCAGACTTCTAGTACAAATGTATGTACACAATACATACTGCTTATAGTTGTAATTATTACATAGTTTACCTAACATCTTTAAATAAATTGGTATTTGTATGTTGTAGATAAAAAAAACACATCTGTGAACAGACTGTAACACTTAGTTATGTCCAGTAAAGAGGCTACTGCAGACAAAGAGTTTCACCGAAAAAGTTCTTGTCTACGTCAAATGAAAAATCTTACTGGTAAACAACCTTACAAATGTGATGAATGTTGTAAAGAATTTAGTAGCAAAGGCAATTATAATATACACAAGAAAATCCATACTGGTGAAAAACCTTACAAATGTGATATTTGTGGGAAAGGATTTGTCCAAAACAGTAACTGTAAAGTTCATTTGAGAAAACATACTGGCGAAACACCCTACAAATGTGATAAATGTGGAAAAGTATTTGGTCATAAAGGCAATTATAATATACACAAGAAAATCCATACTGGTGGAAAACCTTACAAATGTGATATTTGTGGAAAGGAATTTTGCCAAAAAAATAACTGTAAAGTTCACATGAGAACACATACTAGCGAAAAACCTTACAAATGTGATGTATGTGATAAGGAATTTGGTCAGAAAGGCAACTATAATGAACACATGAGAATTCATACTGGGGAAAAACATTTTAAATGTGTTTTTTGTGATCAAGAGTTTCACCGAGAAAGCACCTGTCGAATTCACATGAGAAAGCATACTGGTGAACAACCTTACAGATGTGATGTTTGTGGAAAACAGTTTCGCAGAAAAAAGAATTGTCTAACTCACATGAGAACACATACTGGCGAAAAACCTTACAAATGTGATATTTGTGAAAAAAAGTTTGGCAAAAAAGATAGTTGTCTAATTCACATGAGAACACATACTGGTGAAAAACCTTACAAATGTGATGAATGTGGTAAAGAATTTAGTGCCAAGAGCAACTATAATGTACACATGAAAAAACATACTGGCGAAAAACCTTACGCATGTTATATTTGTGGAAAAGAATTTGTCCAAAGCAGTTCTTGTCGTACACACATGATAACACATACTGGCGAAAAACCTTACAGATGTGATGTATGTGGTAAAGCATTTGGTCACAAAAGCAATCGTAATAAACACATGAAAATCCATACTTGAAAAGATAAGATGTGATATTTTGAAAAAGAGTTGGCAGAATCAGTAATTGTCTGAGACATACAAAAACACATACTGATAAAAGAAGACCTAAAATGTGACGTATGGGTACAAGCTTTAGTTCCGACGGTTATTATCGTAAAGACATTATAACCCATACTTGTGATGAATAATTGCATGCACATTTACCTGTATCGGTAAATAATTTAGTGGAAAAAGTCACTTTTATAGGCACACGAGAATTCATGAAATTTACAAAAGTGGTGTACATGTGTTGAGTGAAGGATTAAGTGACAATAGATACACGAGAAATCATGAATGTTATGATCTTTACAAGTGTGGTATGCAAAAATTCATACATGTGATGACCTTTATACAAGTATGTCCTTCCGATTACGTTCATATAACACTTGTACTCAATTTTGGTAGGAGTATGTCCTTCGGATATATTCATTTAACACTGATACTAAGTTTTTGTAGGAGTATGTCCTTCCGATAATATTCATATAAGGGAGGACATCAAAAGATCGATGTAGGATAAAAAACTTAAATCAAATAGTTTGGGGGTGGGGGGTTAAAATTCTACAAGTTTTTTATATCTAAAATCGATTTTTACATATATCCCTATTGGTAAATCAATTTTTCCCAAATTAAGTTAAGAGGGGGTGGGGGTGTCAGTGAAAAAACTATGTGAATTAAGTTTTTTATCCTACATTGAACTTTTGATGTCGTCCCTAACACTATAGTACGAAGTTTTTGTATGAAATGTCCTTCCGATAACGTTCATATAACTCTGATACTCAATTTTTGTGGGAATATGTTCTTCCGATACATTCATTTACTAAGTTTTTGTAGGAGTACGTCCTTCCGATAACGTTCATATAACACTGGTACTAAGTTTTTGTATTAGTATGTCCTTCCGATAACGTTCTAAAAAGACTTGAACTTACTTATTCTTGGGCTAGACCCAAACAAAACGTACATATAGCACTTTTACTGCCTACTAGAGGTATATGGTAGTATCATATGTTTTTTTTTAAATTATTTGATGCCGTGGGATTGGGATTTTTAGCTTTAATGTAAACCATGTCCGGTTTTTAACTTGTATTTACAGCAAAGATAGCCAGTTTTGTGTTCTGTAATATACTGTAACAGTTTAATTTTACATGTCCGGTAGCATCGTTACTTCTCAAAACATCTTCCGAACAATATCTGGACATCGGTGTCGTGGGCATGTACAATTGCCAAACCACACATGAACGTTCTTTAGTCTTCGTAGATCTATTCCAACTTGAAGTCTTTTTGAGTCTACGACAAGCAGAACATGATATTTTATTATAACATTGAATATTGAAGCCATAGTCATGATGACGTCAAGATCGATTACTTGATTGGTGTTCCGTAAACGTAGCCGCAGAACAAAAACGCGAGAGCTACTTTTGAATATTTCTACAATTTTAAGTAGTTTTCCACTCACAAACACAATAATATTTTCAACATTTATTAAACTATTTTTTTTTTACTTTTATGTTGTTTTAAAATATCAATTTGACTTGAATTTGGGACCCCGCTAACATGTTTAACCCCGCCACATTCAAAATGTATGTGCCTGTCCCAAGTCAGAAGCCTGTAATTCAGTGGTTGTCGTTTGTTTATGTGTTACATTTTTGTTTTTCGTTCAATTTTTGTGCATAAAGAAGGCCGTTAGTTTTCTTGTTTGAATTGTTCTACATTGTCATTTCGGGGCCTTTTATAACTGACTATGCGGTATGGGCTTTGCTCATTGTTGAAGGCCGTACGATAACCTATAGTTGATAATTTCTGTGTTATTTTGGTCTCTTGTGCAGAGTTGTCTCATTGACAATCATACCACATCTTCTTTTTTATATTTATATGAGTATATTAAATAAACATGTTTATACCAAGCTAAGTCAGTTTATATCTTGTTTTTCGTCTGACTATACAAAAGTAGAGGAGAGCTACTTTGATAGATCAGGTTGACTGATAAGCTGTCTATATAAAGTAATGTGACAATGCATGGCATGAAGATATCACCAAATCACCGTATGCAATACTCAAAAAGACATCCAGAGCTTACCATATAGTCATCAACTACCCACCAACAGGCCGTGAGCTTTGGTTGGCTCTTAACTCAAATCCAAGAGCACAGCAAAATGTCAAAATATTCTATTCAAACTGGGTGACCTGTGAGAAAAACTTTGAAATTTTCCAAAGAAATACACACACCCCTCAACTTTTAATAAGGAGATTTGGTATTAATGCAAATGAGTCAACTATCCACAGGGGCTTGTTTAGTATAGGATAGCGATCGCCATTGACAGTAAAACCTCGTCTGACCCACTAAACAAGCCCCTGTGAACTACCCCACACAGTTCAAATGTAGAGGATGTGAGCAATTATATAAAGGCAACCATATAATCTTCAACAATGAAAAAAAAAAAACATACGGCATTGTCGGCAACAATAGTTCATGAATTGAAAAATATGAAACAGTTCAATTGAGAAAAATAACGGCCTATTTTAAAACAACATGAATTACGAAAAACACATATAAAAGACATCAACAAACGACAACCACTGAACTACATGCTCCTGAGTTGGAGCAGGCACATGCAATATATTGTGGCGTTTAACATGCTTGTAAACAGCTGGGACAGTTTTGTTACAGCACAGCATAAGAACAAACTATACAAATCATAAAATATTCCGAATCTTTTCACTAATTCATTATGATCTCTTATATATGGAGAAAAAATTAAAAAAAACTAACAATTCCAGAATTTTATTGTGAGTCTGTGCATGTATGGCGACACATGTCACCATCCTTATGTATTTTTTAGATAAATTGCTTCAAAGTTGACCGATATGCATATAATTTGGCAGAAAAAGGATGACATTTCTTAAATATAGAGTAACGTTTTTTTATTTTTTATTTTTGGTGACCTTCTGCTGTTGTTTTTTTCTATGGACGGGTTGTTGTCTCTTTGGCACATTCCCCATTTCCATTCTCAATTTTATTCTCCTCTTTGTACCAAGCTCCAAATTGTGTTGTCCATCCTACTTTCTTTTTGCCTTCCCCTGGAGATAAACAATATATTTTTAAATTATGAACTGCATTCCCTTTTTATTTAAATATTTCGAGGGTGGTTCTAGACTTGTTAATGTGACTGAAAGCCCAAGCTGGTATATGTCGTATGTCTATTTATTTATAAGCAATTCTAATTCCATATTTAAAATCCATGTAAATATGTTCTACTTCATTGTTAAAATTTTCCAGATGATAAAACATAGTGCTTAAACACAGACACTTGTTTCTATCCATTGGAAGACCCACTATCAATGTGCTTAAACTATAAGCAATTCAAAGAAAAACTAACGAACGTCGAATCACCAATTCACCCACTCCAATTTAGAACATAAAAGTAGCTCTTCCGTGACAAAAAAATAGTGTGTTTTTTTGTTTATCTCGTTGTTTAAATAAGGCTGCATTCTTTTTATTTTTCAGTCTTGTTTAAATCTCATTATGGAATTATTTGAAAAAACATGCCGTGATACAAGTTAAAAATATTATAATGACTGTGAAAAGATTGTGCATGTATATGATTACAATAACGGAACAATCATTTTATCTTCAAGGAGGGGGTATGTATTTTTTCTTTAAAGAATAACCTGATTCCCAAATGTAGTCAACAGAATATCCACTGCTAGAGTTACCATGTATTCTCTCATGGGAGCAGGCTTACATGGAATAAATGGAGTAAACCCGTTGATTTCATATAAACTGTGGAAAACATTTGTCATACAAAGAATGCTATACGGCTTTGGAATTCTAAATTTTACTTAGACTTATATTTTGAAATTGGAGAATTTTCAGAAAAAGACATTTAAACATTCTGCTATCTCTACCACAACGAACTGCAGATGCTGCAATATATATTTTGCTTGGAGCAGAATCCATTGAACAACTCGTCCACAAGGCAATGATTTCTCTATTCCTTAGAATTTCAAAAGATACAAATTAAATTGAGTACAAAATAGGAATCAGACAATTAGCGACAAAAGATGCTGGTATACCAAAGTGGATCATATTCTCAAGTCATATGGATTGCCCTCTGCGCATGCGCATGAGATAGTCTTAAATCCAAAGAAAAACTGGAAAAGATTTCCCCATGATATGATAGATTCAACATGGAAAACAAAATGGTCTGAGATAGCTGAAACAAAATCAACATTAAATTATATGGAAATAAGCAAATGGAATTTCCGAAGTCCTAATAATTGTTGGAGCAGTGTCAGAGACAACAAGAGAGATGTTGCTAAAGGCATAATTAAAGCCAGAATACTTACTGGAACGTATAAAACTCAAAGTATAAATAACCGCTTTGATTCAATTTCTATCAAATGAAAGTGAAAATCATTTCTTCTCATGTAGTTTGACAAATTAATACCAATAGATCATTCAGAGAAGCTGTTAAAGTAAAAATTCAAAATTTGCTGAAATGCACCTCTTAGGGGCCTAAAACTTGACCAATTCTGATAGCCTAAAACTTGACCAATTCTGATAAAACTTGGCATGATTTAAGGTTGTATATTATAAAACAGTTTACAAAGTTTCAAAGCCATATGATACAAAAAAAAAATGTAGCATTTAAACACCTGAGTCTAAAGGTCAGGCAACCTAATGGTAATGCCTATCATTTGTACCTAGTGTGGACAAAAGCTTAGCCGTAGAAAATCTTGAATGAACTCATGAACGGAGGTGGTAGAGTCTCCCTACCCTAACTTTAGACATCAATTAAAAACGTTCCATAATTTAACAACCTGGGTCTTCGGGTCCAGGCAACCTTGGGCAATTGCCTATCATTCTTACCTGGTATGGACAAAGGCTAACGGTAGGATTTTTTTATGAATTAAAGAAGGGGGATTGGAAAGTAAGTCTACCCCATTTTTGGAAGTCAATTTATAAAGTTTCATAAATTAAACCACCTGAGTCTTAAGTCAATGCAATGGTTGATGTAACACAGAAGGATGTTATACACCTTGTATACCACATGTACTCTAGTTGATGTAACACAGGGGGATTTTATACACCTTGTATACCACATGTATCCTGGTTGATGTACCACAGGAGGATGTTTTACTCCTTATAAACCAGATGTACCCTGGTTGATGTAATGTAGGAGGATGTTATACACCTTATATACCACATGTATCCTGGTTGATGTAACACAGGAGGATGTTATGCACCTTATATACCACATGTATCCTGGTCGATGTACTACAGGAGGATGTTATGCACATTATATACCACATGTATCCTGGTCCATGTACCACAGGAGGATGTTATACACCTAATATACCACATGTATCCTGGTGGATGTAACACAGGAGGATGTTATACACCTTATATACCACATGTATCCTGGTTGATGTAACACAGGAGGATGTTATGCACCTTATATACCACATGTATCCTGGTCGATGTACTACAGGAGGATGTTATGCACCTTATATACCACATGTATCCTGGTCCATCTACCACAGGAGGATGTTATACACCTTATATACCACATGTATCCTGGTTGATGTAACACAGGAGGATGTTATGCACCTCATATACCACATGTATCCTGGTCGATGTACTACAGGAGGATGTTATACACCTTATATACCACATGTATCCTGGTCGATGTACCACAGGAGGATGTTATGCACCTTATATACCACATGTATCCTGGTTGATGTAACACCGGAGGATGTTATACACCTAATATACCACATGTACCCTGGTTGATGTAACACAGGAGGATGATATACACCTTATATACCAGATGTACCCGGGTTGATGTAACACAGGAGGATGTTATGCACCTTATATACCACATGTATCCTGGTCGATGTACTACAGGAGGATGTTATACACCTTATATACCACATGTATCCTGGTCGATGTACCACAGGAGGATGTTATGCACCTTATATACCACATGTATCCTGGTTGATGTAACACCGGAGGATGTTATACACCTAATATACCACATGTACCCTGGTTGATGTAACACAGGAGGATGATATACCACATGTATCCTGGTTGATGTAACACTGGAGGATGTTATACACCTTATATACCACATGTACCCTGGTTGATGTAACACAGGAGGATGTTATACACCTTACATACAACATGTACTCTAGTTGATGTAACACAGGAGGATGTTATACACTTTAAATACCACATGTACCCTGGTTGATGTAACACTGGAGGATGTTATACACCTTACATACAACATGTACCCGGGATGATGTAACACAGGAGGATGTTATACACCTAATATACCACATGTATCCTGGTGGATGTAACACAGGAGGATGTTATACACCTAATATACCACATGTATCCTGGTGGATGTAACACAGGAGGATGTTATACACCTAATATACCACATGTATCCTGATGAATGTAACACAGGAGGATGTTATACACCTAATATACCACATGTACCCTGGTGGATGTAACACAGGAGGATGTTATACACCTAATATACCACATGTATCCTGGTGGATGTAACACAGGAGGATGTTATACACCTAATATACCACATGTATCCTGGTGGATGTAATACAGGAGGATGTTATACACCTTATATACCACATGTACCCCGGTTGATGTAACACAGGAGGATGTTATACACCTTATATACCACATGTACCCCGGTTGATGTAACACAGGAGGATGTTATACACCTTATATACCACATGTATCCTGGTCGATGTAACACAGGAGGATGTTATACACCTTATATACCACATGTACCCTGGTTGATGTAACACAGGAGGATGTTATACACCTTACATACAACATGTACCCTGGTTGATATAACACCAGAGGATGTTATACACCTTATATACCACATGTACCCTGGTGGATGTAATACAGGATGATGTTATACACCTTACATACAACATCAACCCGGGTCGATGTAACACAGGAGAATGTTATACACCTTATATACCACATGTATCCTGGTGGATGTAACACAGGAGGATGTTATACACCTTATATACCACATGTATCTGGTGGATGTAACACAGGAGGATGTTATACACCTTATATACCACATGTACCCTGGTTAATGTAACACAGGAGGATGTTATACACCTTACATACAACATGTACCCGGGTCGATGTAACACAGGAAGATGTTATACACCTAATATACCACATGTACTCTGGTGGATGTAACACAGGAGGATGTTATACACCTTACATACAACATGTACCCGGGTTGGTGTAACACAAGAGGATGTTATAAAACACTAGAAAATATCCTGTAATCATATAAAGCATCAAAACAAATAAAAACATTGACAACAATAAGGCTGATCTCATCAGATGGATACATCTAACAAAAATCTATGATTATTTCAAGAAAATAATCAATGCATATGAGCACATAATGTAAAAAAAAAAAAAAGATGTGGTATGATTGCCAATTGCCAAGAGACCATGTGACACAGAACTTAACAACTATAGGTCACCGTACGACCTTCAACAATGAGCAAAGCTCATACCGCGTAGTTAGCTATAAAAGGTCCCGAAATGACAAATGTAGAACAATTCAAACGAGAAAACTAACGGCCTAATTTATGTATAACTAGAGGCTCCCAAGAGCCTGTGTCGCTCACCTTGGTCTATGTGCATATTAAACAATGGACACGGATAAATTCATGACAAAATTGTGTTTTGGTGATGGTGATGTATTTGTAGATTTTTCTTTACTGAACATTTTTGTTGCTACAATTATCTCTATCTATAATGAACTTGGCACAGTAATTACAGTGGAAAACATTTTCTAAAAATTTACAAAAATTGACAATTTTGGTCATGTTAATTTATTTGTAGATCTTACTTTGCTGAACATTATTGCTCTTTACAGTTTATCTCTATCTATAATAATATTCAAGATAATAACCAAAATCTGCAAAATTTCCTTAAAACTACTAATTCAGGGGCAGTAACCCAACAACAGGTTGTCCAATTTGCCTGAAAATTTCAGGACAGATAAATCTTGACCTGATAAACAATTTTACCCATTGACAGATTTGCTCTAAATGCTTTGGTTTTAGAGTTATAAGCCAAAATCTACATGTTACCCCTATGTTCTATTTTTAGCCATGGCGGCCATCTTGGTTGGTTGGCAGGATCACGCTACACATTTTTTTAACAAGATACCCCAATGATGATTGTGGCCAAGTTTGGATTAATTTGGCCCAGTAGTTTCAGAGGAGAAGTTTTTTGTAAACACATGAAACAATTACAAAAATTTAAGAAAAATGGTTAAAAATTGCCTATAAACGGCAATAACTCCTTAAGGGGTCAACTGACAATTTTGGTGATGTTGACTTATTTGTAGATCTTATTTTGCTGAACATTATTACTGTTTTTAGATAAATCTTGACTTGATAAAAAATATTAATCCATGTCAGATTTGCTCTAAATGCTTTCGTTTCAGAGTTATAAGCCAAAATCTTCATTTAACCCCTATGTTCTATTTTTAGCCATAGAGGCCATCTTGGTTTTTGACCGGGTCACTGAACACATTTTTTAAACTAGTTACCCCAATGATGATTGTGGTCAAGTTTGGTTAAATTTGGCCCATTAGTTTCAGAGGAGAAGATTTTTGTAAAAGTTAACGACGACAGACGACGGACCAGGGACACCAAGTGATGAGAAAAGCTCACTTGGCCCTTTGGGCCAGGTGAGCTAAAAATAGATGTTTCTCATTGCTTTTAACCGTATAAGAATGATTTTATGTGCATCGAATTATTAATCAAACGATTTACCGTAGTTTCACTCACATTGTTGAAATTCTTTTTCTTTAACTAACGAGTACACGTACAATGCATGTGTTGTCAATCTCTAGCTAGGGGTTAAATTGAAGTTCACATGAATACAGATTTAAAGAGGTCGACTCATTCACTTGCAAGTGAATAACTAATTATCAATGTTTCTTAGCGCAATTTGACAAAATTGAACCTTTTTGGCTGCAAAAAGTGTATTGTTATTTCACTATTTCACTTTCATTATTGATTGAACAAAAAAAATCAAACTTTAGATTTTTTATAAATACAAATACAAAAACCATGAAAGAGGATCAACATTGATACATAAGGTTTTAACAAGTGAATTAAAATGTAAGTTACAGATGGCATCACCTTGCCAAAATTTAACAATGAACACAAATAGAAAACATTTACATCATTCGATTGTCAAGTCTAAAAATAAACACTGTACTTCAGAATCATAAAATTTACTAATTGTTAATATACTGCATCAACATAATAGTACATACTGGTCATATATATATATATATGTTATGTACAAGTTATCATTTTGTACAAATTATAATTAGTACAAAAATATTGTACAAATTATAATTTGTATTTTGACTTTGTACGAATTGTAATTTGTACAAAAAGTGCTTGTACAAATTACAATTTGTACAAAATAGGACAAAAATTCACTTATATATAAATAACTTGTACAATAATTTTTTATACGGATTTTGGCGAAAAAAGCATTGATACACATTATTGAATTGCTACGTACTAAATGACCTGAAAGTAAACCTAAGTTACATAATTAAAAAAAAATAAAAAGTAGTTCTTTATCAATTGTTAGAGCAGGTGATATAGTGATTTATGGAATCAGGTATTGCAAACCATCTTTTGACTCTCAAATCGATAACGACCTGTTTTACAGGCATTTTAACTGTTTCATATAGCGAGCGTTGAAGCTCAGGAACCGTTGCTGTGAATAAACATGTGTATTTAGTTGCTTCAGTCAGACTTTTAGACAAAATAAATATCCCAGAAGATTAAACACCCCGTTTATCATTGTTTTTTTTCAACAATATGAAATATGAAATTTTACAAATATACCCCGTAATCGTTTGCAAAGTTTCAAAATAAAAAAAAATACCTCAAAATAACGATAAGAACTAATCAAGCAGTACTATTGAATGATATTTTTTTTTTAAGAAAAAGACGTTTATGTATTAAAAATTTGAAAAAAATCCTATTTGTTTACTTTTTTTTCTCTCAAAAATTTCAAAGATCAACCTGCCTTTTGTAGTAAGTGTTGTGTATAAACGGTGTATTATGTTAATAAGGTTTAGTGTGTTGTCAGTTAATTACAATTCTATTGTGTGAATCATTGCATTTTTCACCAAAATTCGTATTTAAAACTGTTGTACAACATGTACAAGTTATAAGTGAATTTTGGTCAAATTTTGTACAAATTATAATTTAAACAAAATGATAACTTGTACACAACATATACACTCAATAGATAGACCATCTTACATCATAGTACTATCTTACTACACCATAAAAACCAATTATACCAAGCATGTTTCATTAGATAGACCATCTAACATTTCTGTTTTGTTTGATTAATCATTCCTAATGGGCTTTGCACATTATTTTTTCTAAGTGTTATATTTTTTAAATTCTATTTCAAACTTAATTATCTTTTTCAATTAGAGCATTCATTTTTTTGTATACACAAGTCCAAGTTCACTTTATTTCATTCTTCTAAATAATCAAAATTTGTATTCATTGAAATGTATACTAAAGTAACTCAACAGTATAACCAAAATCATACATAAAATAGTGTAAATATACTATAATGTTGCAAAGCATAAGCCAATAAATACAGAATAAAGGACTCTTTGTTTTTGATACTGACTTTATCACTGTGTTATATCAGGTGAGCCCGAACCTGAAATTTCACAGTGATAAAGTTAGTATCAAAAACCAAAAGGTCCTTTATTCTGTTTATCGGTAATTACGAAAAAATAAAAATATTTACAATAAAAAAGCAAATAACAAACGAACTATATTGCGTCGAATTACAGCGATTCATACTTGATGTCACAGGCTGCATTATGTCATTTGAAATTTGGTCACAGTGTAGTAATCATAGCGTTCTTTGCACAAAATATTGAAAATGAAATATTGCATGTGTTTTATTAATTTTGTTTTGGACACTGTAACAATTCCAAATATAAGCGGTTAGTCATATTATTTCTATTTTGTCACAAAGCACAGAATGATAGTGATACGATATGAGACATCAGATTAGTTATTGTTTTAGAATTTCAACTTCAAGCTCAATTTTTTTTTATCAATCTTTGGCTTATGGACAATGATGGATAACATTTATCTTGTCTGATATTATACACTCAGCGTTCATCCTGACAACAACCACATTGATTTCAAATCATTTTTGGAAAGCACTGTGTAATTTAGTCCAAACAATTATGACATCTTGAAAGACTATTATATCGTCGCTGGGCTTCCAAAATGTTGTAAATGACTTTTTTGGCTAAAAATACTTTTTGACACCAATGGTCTGGGCAGGAGAAAATCTTTGGTATTACAAAATAGCAAACAGTTAGACCAATCAAAACGTTTGAAATAAGACATATTACAAAATTGCCAATGTCAGTTGTTTGTAAAGTTTGCTTCCAAAATGTTATATGAAAATTTGAAAATCATTGTATAACGGCTTTGGGAATTAAATAATTGTACACTTCTTTATTTCTGTGAAAATAATTTAAGTTCTTTGATAATCCAGAAATGTCTCAGTTTTCATTTCACTGTTTTTTACAAAAATGTTCAAGTTCGCATACAATATTTTGGAAGCATTCATTTTGTCAAAATTTTCCAGGGGCAGCAACCTAACAACCAGTTGTCCAATTCATCTGAAAATTTCAGGGCATATAGATTTTTACTTGATAAACAAGTTGTCCCCTTGTAAGATTTGCTTTGAATGCTTTGGTTTCAAAGTTATAAGCCAAAATCTACATTTTACCCCCATGTTCTATTTTTAGCTATGGCAGCCATCTTGGTTGGTTGGCTGGGCCACCACACACATTTTTTAAACTATATACCCTAATAATGATTGTGGCTACGTTCGGTTTAATTTGACCCAGTAGTTTCAGAGGAGAAGATTTTTGTAAAAGATTGACTTTGGCAAATTGTTTGATCATGTTGATTAATCCCTGAGCATTGGAATGAGTTACATGAGTTAGTTTATTGCATTTTTCTGTTGCACAGAATATTGACTAAATCTATTCTGTTATAAGGTTTCGTCACACACTTTCTTGGCTACTCATTGAAACAGTGTCTACAGAATTTCCATGCTGGCAAGAACTATTGTTATTATTTCCATGTAAACTAAGTTTCTCAACTGGCAACTGTGGAGTTGCTAACCATGAATGATTTAAAATGTCTTCAAAAGATGGCCTATCTGATGGACGAATTGCTAAACACTTTTTTATTAAGTCTTTCACATCATGTGATAATCTTCCCCTAAATGATACTTCTGCTTTCATGATTTGTTCATCTTGTTCAAATGGAATATCTCCACAAACTAAGTCAAATAATAAAATTCCCAGTGACCACACTGTTGCTGATTTACCATGGTACCGATGGTGTTTTATCCATTCAGGAGGACTGTACACTCTTGTACCTTAAAAATAAAGATATGACAATTAAGAATAACTTTTCTAATGCATTTCTATACAGAATTAACAGTTAAAATTAAGCTTTAACTTTTTTAATGCATTTCTATACAGAATTTAAGTTTTATATGTATTTTTAGTCTCAATTTTTGTCATCAATCAACTGAATTCTTACTGCCTAAAATGAAGTGATGTGTGAAGTGTTCATGTCACAACTCATTCATAAGAAAGCCTGACAGATGATCAATTTATAATATATTAATACCCTTAAAGTAATTTGTGTTAGTAAAATTTACTAATAACCCCATTTATTCATATCTAATAAGCCAAAGTATTGATTTAAAAAACTCGGGTAAATGTTTTGACATGCATGACTGTTCACAGGTATGCAAGGAGTTCTTGTGAACCAACTTAAAATGTCCCACATAATCAATTCTACAGTTGACTTGTTACAAATTATAAAAGCATTTAATAATAGGTTGATAGCAACCAGTCATATTTTTTTGGCTAATGCTACCAATACATGTATAATAACCCAATATCATAACTTGTTATGCACTGTAATTTAAACCTAGTTGTTAACTTTGTGTAAACTATGTATGCTATGTATGTTTCCCTACTGAATATATGAATCATTGCCAAGTTATGCTGAGACACATGTGTGATCATTTATGCTGATATTTTCAGCAGCAGCAACTGTGTAATTGATATGTTTTGCTAGCAGGGGTCGAATTTAAGCTTTTTTGTGTACTGGCCAGCTGGACCAGTGGACTGAAAATCAACTGGTCCGGCTCCAAATCTACTGGTCCTGCAAAAATGACATGCAAAATTGAGTGCTGGTATCTATGATGAGTTTATTTTTTGACAACTTTATCAACTGAAATACATACGGTAGTATCCCCCGTAATTGATGTCGCAGGTAAATTCTTTTGTAAACAAACCGAGATTGCAAAGCAATCAGAGATTTTTCAGGGCTTTCCATTGAAGCCGGTAGCCGGAGAAATCCGCCGTTTACGGTGGCTTCAAGTGCCGGCTATTTCACTGACAAAAATATAAATTCAAAAAGAAAAAACTATCTTTTTCAAATGTTTACAGGCAGTCGAGAGACGTATTGTCGTAAAGTCGCGGTCACGATAAACAAGGATGAAAAGTCAGTGTTTACCTTGGGCTAAATATAGTTCACATGAATTCAGGTCACTGATTGGTTGTCTATTTAAAGTCAGAATGCATCGTTTCTTTTCAACGACAACAAGAGAGACTTTCCGGTGGCCATTGAAGGATAACAATAGAGATGTTCCGATGGTCATTAACTCGTTGGCTTTTTTTGGCTTTTAAAACCACAGGCGCTTGGGTGTATGATACAGATTTTTTTTTTTATTTTTTTTTTTGCTGATTAAAATATTCAATTTTCTATATACTCGACCTCAAATAAATAACATTTCCAAATGATTTACGTATCCGACTTATTGAATAGTTTACAAAAAAAAAGAGAAAATCAGGGGATATATCAATTTTCTGTCAATGCTTGAGAAATAATTGTATGGTTTAAATAGGCGTATTACAGTCTTTAGAGAGAAAAGGGGGGGGGGGGTCATTTGTTTACAAATGCACGTAGTTATGCAAAAAAAATCGATCAAGATTTTTTTAACAAACCGGATTATTATATGAATAAATCTCCTTTAAAAGTAAATGAGTTTTAAGCATGAAAATTAAAAAAAATAACATAAAAAAAAATGAAATTTCTTTGAGATTTTTTTTTCTTTCTTTAATTTCATACATAAAAAATGGTCATTTGAAAGATGAAATTAGGTGCCAGGAGATTGCGAGAATGCAGGATTTTGCTCTATTTATACCAGAGCTTCTGGGGGCCTTGAGCGGCCCCCAAACCCCCTGCCATAAGGCACCAAGCTTACAGCTTGGTGGGCGTCTGGCTTCGCCGAATGCATGTTACAGCCGCCTATAATTTTAATTCAGCCTTCTACTTCAATTTCAATGGAAAGCCCTGATCAGAGATTTTTATCGGCAAATTTCTACTGGTCCGCCGGACCACCAGCTGACACAATCTACTGGTCCGACGCAAATTCTACTGGTCTAGGACCATCGGACCAGCGCTAATTTCGACCCCTGTTTGCCAGCCAATGTAAAGCATTCTTAGCATCTCCCATATTGAGCATGTTGAGATCAATTAAAATGTGTAGGTGGATGAACTTTAGTATTAAATCAAATACTCAATATTCCTATAACACTACAACAAAATGCAATCTATTAAAGATGCTCACCATCAAAGGTCACATAAACTGTATCTTTGAGCAATGTACCAGATCCAAAGTCAATTATTTTCAGTTCACCAGTTTTCAAATCCACTAAAATATTTTCATCTTTAATGTCTCGGTGTACAACACCTGATCTATGAACACTATAAAGAGTTTCTACAATTTGTCTAAAGAACACTTTGCTGGTTTCTTCATTTACAGCGCCCTTTTCTGTGATATAGTCAAATAAGTCTTGAACATGCTCTGGTCGTTCCATCACTATAACATAACTGTGAGCACTATTGTTTTTCACTTCATACCAATCTAACATTTTAATACATCCAGAAACATGAGAAACTTTTTTCAAGAGAATAATTTCCATTGGTATATTATGTCCATTATGAAGTCCCCATTCAGTCACTTTAATTTTGTTGATTAATTTAACTGCAACCTGAAAGAGATATATGGACCATAATTTGCTATTGGGCTCGTTTCCTATAACGATAGAAAAGTGATAAAAATGTGTATTTCTGTAAGAAAAGTTGTAACTACATCTAAAGATGCCTTTATTTTTATCAACATACAAGTGTATGCTACTCTTCCCTAGAAAAAAAATTGTAATTAACAAATTTCAAAGATTATACGACCGTATTTTTGTGTCGCTTCTCGTGTTACTTTTCGCTTCCGAAGTGCATAATGCTGACTGATTTATAGATAATCGTCACCGGCAAATTCGTAACTTTTGCTTTCAAATAATAAAGAACATCGACCAATAAGAATAGTCAGAAGAAAATGCCGAGAACTATAAGTATTTCTGTAGCAGGTGTAAGAACACTGGCGTTACTTTCATTTCCGATTTCGTAACGCAAATTTTAGATGATGTAATCTGCTTTGTTGTAACAGAATTCTTTATATCAATATGCAAATATGAACTCTCGCGAGATGTTCAAACAGGTAAATCAGAGATGATTTTCATTCTAGTTTTGTTCTTCGTAATAATTAAGTTAGAAAATGACGTTATTGTTATACGTTACATTTCACACGAAACAAAAGTCCAGTTATTTCCTTTTTTTATTAAAATTGTTTTTGTCGTTAAGTTCTAATCATTTCCGGACATAGGTGAAACATGTGACTAACATGTGATCACGCCCTTACGGCCGGATATACGAAATACTAGGTCTAAACATTGTTTTTGTTTCCAACGGGATGTTAGCAAACATAATCTGTAGACTTGTTTCGTCTTGTATCAAAAAGGAAAATACAATTTTCAAAGAGATTGCACCGGGGGTCTATTATTTTTCCTATGTGCATAATGTTACATACGATCTTGTGTGAAAATATATGCCCAATGACTTGACAAAATTGATTTCAGATTTGACGATGTTATAACACACTTCGTTTCAGGATAACGATGTAAAGGGTCCTTGGAAAATTCAATCGAAATTACGTCTCTTATCATTGTGCCGATGCTCGTTGGATTGATTTTGCTTCAGCAGTAAATATTACTGGATATTTTAGGTGAATTAAGATAATTTAATAAAAAATACATGTTAATATACCGTTACACTTGGAATGTACAAATTTGGTATCTTTGTCACAATTTTTAATTATTTTTTTTTATTCATGTTCTGCAAACACTTTTCAGAAATGCAATAAACTTGTCAAAGGAGAAGTAAACTTTTACCATGCATGACTTGAAAGGAAGTACTTTATTGATTTTAGCCCACTAAAGTATGTTAAAATGTGGAAACCATGTAGATGGTGTACAGGTCACAAATATCACATGGTGCCTATTTTAAAGATTTTAATTCCAAGTTCAAAGTTTTTTTCTTTACTGAATTTAAAGAATTTTACATTGCCAATGATTTGGAATAAATTGTATATAACTGGAATTTCAAGACCAAATATAAATACATTTTTTTGGCTAAAACATCAAGATACAACGATTATGGTATCCTGTATCAATGAAGAAAATATGGAAATTTCTGAATAAATTGTACTAATTGTTTTCAAAACAAGCACATATTTAGGAGTTTTATAATACAGTTACATTTAAGATGGATTTTAAGAAAAAGTATACTGTTCGGATTATTTTAAGCAGATTTTGCAATAAAATAAAACTAAAAAAATGCTTTCGGTTTCTTATGGTTTCCTGTCGCGTTTTAAAAAAACTGTAATCTAACATCGAAAATAGATTTTAAATATAAACATGAAGCAAGTAACACTAGTAATGGTGTTCATTTATGTCTTTTGAAATATATTGTGCAAAATAAAGAAAATAAAGATTGGTTTCCTGTTTGGTTTCCTGTCACGTAAACGGTGAATCAAAATGTATTAATTTTTTCTTGAAAAACTCAATTGTTCCATTAATACTATTCTAACACCAACACAACCCACAGAATAAAAGTTAAAGTTTTAGAACTTATAAAAAAGGATAAAAAAAAGAAACCAAAGACTGAATACCAAATTATGGTCCATATATATATCAAATCTGTTAACAACAATACAATGTTTTCATTTTTCAAATATAAACATTTTAAGTAATGTGTTTTATATTTTCATTTCTATTAATTTTTAACAAAGAGGATATATATGTCTAAGAAACAAATGTTTTCTACTATGAAATTTGTTGTAAAAGTTAAAAAGTTAAAAACAAAATTCTTTATTTTATACTTACAAGTAGACCATCACTTTTCCTTGTGCCTCCATAAACTGTTCCAAAACCACCACTTCCCAGCTGTGCACCAACATGATATGTTTTATTGAGCTCTTTTTTTCCTTTTACTGAAAAAAACAAGAGAGACATATAAAAATATGAGTCTAACATAATGCATAAACAACAAAGTAACGTGGAATCAAGTAAAGATGTAATGTACTAACTCGCCATATTTCACTTCAATTTAGAAAAGTAAAATCAAACTTACTTTGCTTTTTCTTCCCAACATGATGATATTTGAATATATCACTTATTTATCATTCAATATAGCCTTAAAGTACTAGGTATTCACTAAGCAAATCTCAAAAAGACATCCCTGTTGACACGACAGAATATACAAATGTTATGAGTTTCTGAAGTTGTGTGTATAGTATAAATGTTAACTATCAATGTGCTATAATCAGGACACAATTCATGCGCTAAGGCACATCCCACTTGGAGAGATGCCAGATTTGTGTTTTGAAAAAGTCTGTTGAAATATTTAATAATTTATATGATGACAATTTCTTACAAAATGCTGAATTTACTATCCTGAGCTTTGAAAAATATTATAAGCGAGGTGTAAGTAATATAAAATTGAATGCAGACAGAGAACTATATTGCGTTGTAGTGATTTGTCTGATTGAATATGTTATAAATCTGTCCGGCTGCCAAATAATAGCTTGCCGCTATTTTTTTACCTACTGTAATATTGATATTTATAGACTATCGTTGATCATCTCAACGAGATTGATTTTCTCGCTTGAGCCGGGACGGCAATCGAGTTGAGATGACCAATGATAATCTGTTTATCGCTATTTTACCTGTGACGACGTTGTCAATAATAATAATAATAATAATAATAAATTCTTTATTTAAAGAGGGTAAACTCAGTTAGTTACAATAAACTAATCTTCCCTGAGGCCCTCACATACAAATTACAATACAATCAAAACAGATATTTACACATAGTTAATTTACACTCATGTAGTTCAATGCATTGTTAAGAACATAAGATATAATGCTGTTTAAGATGTATACATGTAGTCAAAAAATAAAATGAAAATAATAAAAAATAAAAAAATATACAAATACAT
The DNA here is from genome assembly GCF_965363235.1 of Mytilus galloprovincialis. Lineage (NCBI taxonomy): Eukaryota > Metazoa > Mollusca > Bivalvia > Mytilida > Mytilidae > Mytilus > Mytilus galloprovincialis. Next base: position 10,070,048 of record NC_134838.1, read on the forward strand.
TGTAGCAAACATTTCTTATCAGGGTTGTGTTAGGTACTTCTTGATACTTTGCTTAAAAGTAAGTGTTTTGAGCTTTACGCATTGTGTGTGGTAGTCCATTCCATAATACTGATCCAGAATAAGCAAAGGATTTCTTAAATAGTTCAGCTTTTGGCTTAGGAACTATCAGATTACCTTGAGTGACACCTCTTAAGGAGTAAGGATTATTATCTGATTTCAGTTTAAACTTTTGAACTAGGTACATTGGTGCTTCCATACGCATACATTTATATAGAAGTAAATATTTGTGGTATTTCATTCTATTGTCAACTGTCATCCACCCAAGTTGAGGGGGATAAAGGATCTGCATCTAGAATCAATCTTGCTGCCCTTTTTTGGAGTTTTAAAATTATTGTTATCCCTTCATTTTTACATTCACCCCAAATAATACAGCAGTAGTCAATTAAGGGAAGAATATACCCATTGTAATATGTTTTCCTTGCATTTATATCTAAAAATTTCTTTATTTTTAATTTCATGTCAATTGCGTTAGCAATGCCACGTGCCTGCTTAGTATGATATGAAAAATTATCACAAAAAAAGATCAAAGGAAAAATGCACAAAATAGCGATAAATGTCTTTATATGAGGTAGTTTTTGATAATTCATATACTAGAAGAGAAAACAAAACACATAATAGCATAAATTTGATTTATTTTTCTCTTTTATCACTACACTGAGCAAGCTAAAAAACAAAAGTACAAAATTTCATAACAAACGCATAGTATTCCACTTTTTATCACAACTTTGTAACCACATAAGATTTTATATTGCAACAACCAGTAAAAGAAAGATACATAAATTGTCTATAACACTGAACCAATAATGTCGTTTATATTAAGTTCACTTATTAACTATCAATTGATAAAAACAGCGCAATTTAAGTTGTAAAAAAATTGAAAACAAAATGTTTAATAATTTAATGTGTGGGAAGTTAATTTATGTGTCAGTAGATGTTTCCTGGATAGTTGTGTCATCGACAACATGTAAATATTTTATATGTAGTAGGTATATAAATATCAACCACACAATAATCGCTTTTTTCCTTTTTCAGTGTTCATCAAAGAGATATATGCCATAACTAAGTAATAGGTTGTCTATCAATAATATCACTAACCTGATGACATTATAATCATGATAATAGTCTCATCACTTGCTATCAATGTTAACATCCTAAAATAAAAAAAATCTTCAATTCATAGCAACTCAATAAAATTTTCTTTTGTATTTTTATCAGTTAATTAAAAATAAAAAGAATTGTCTTCTTCATGTTCTTATTTGACATGTTTGATCCACATTATGGTATTACAAACAAATATGAATTTCACAAGAATCAAAGTTTAAAATTAGCAAGTTGTATTTAAAATTACGTAAACATATTCATGAAACTTTATGACATTTATAAAATCATGCACATTTTTACAGTGTTCTCCACAAAAGATGCATTTAGCATCAAGGTATTATGGAAACTGGAAATGCTATCTTGCTTCGCTTCTAAAAATTATATCATCATCCAAAACATAATCCATAAGAAAACCATTTCAGATAGTGTCACATAAAGGCCTGGGGAGAACACTAAATTATTTGCTATACATTTTGTAATTTGTTGGTTATACTATTGTTGACAATTATGACATAACCAAAATCGCTATTAAACATGTTAAAATGGGATGTAAAAAATTAACACACATTAAAAAAAAAAAAGAGAAAGTAAATAAAATTTATCAATTCTGGCCATACTTTATTTGTTTGGAAATCAGAGAACCCCGACATTTGACAGGTTGCTGGCAATTAATATTTGAATTAGTCATGTTACACATACACATTATAGAAATAGTATTCCTACACCAAACATAGTGCCATTTCTGGCCCTTTAATACCTGCACCCTCTATGAGATGCTAATACTAATACACAAATGTGGAAGTGAACAACAACAAAAATACCATTAAATGCATAATTAGTTAAAAAAAAAATGGCCTTATCTATACTACGCCGCATTTTTGCGCCTGACCCAAGTCAGGAGCCTCTGGCCTTTGTTAGTCTTGTATTATTTTAATTTTAGTTTCTTGTGTACAATTTGGAAATTAGGAATTTCTCGCTACATTGAAGACCTGTTGGTGACCTTCTGCTGGTTTTTTTTCTATGGTCGGGTTGTTGTCTCTTTGGCACATTCCCCATTTCCATTCTCAATTTTATTCATCATGTACAACATTCTTTTAAATATGTCTCTATGTTCACAATGACTGAGGCTGCATGGACTAATAATCTAAGGTGGCCTGTTGCTATTAGTTTTTAACAAACAGATTTAATCAAATGATCACCATTACTATTACAACTTAGTTTTATATATACACAGTCTTGTCCCTTTTGAAATGAAAATGAAAGTAGAATCCCGCGGAATCTCGTTTTGAAAATTCTTAGGGGAAGGTCTAAAACGCGGAAGTGAAAAATTGGTGTATTATAACTAATATCTCTGGAACCGCTAAAGCTAGATTGATAAATAAAACTGATTTTGAAAGCTAATGTAATAGACTATCAGATAAAATTAAAATATAGTATATTTAAACATGACTTTTTACCGAAAAGTTGACCGGAAGTCTTTCTTAGCATGACTCTGGCAACACATTTTTGAACATTAAAACTTAAATTCACGAAAAAGCATATAACCCGGTCAAAATCTGTCAATTGATTCTTAAAGACAATTTAATGACAAATAACATCATATAAAGAAAAATATGAATACATTACGTAAAAAGGGTAAAAAGTTGATCGGAAGTCACCCTTGTATAGAAATGATGAAGTCAAATTTTCAACTTTGAACTAAAATTCACAAAAAAATTAAAAAGCCCGGTCAAAATCAAGAACATGACTCTGTAAAACAATTTAATGACAAATAATATGATATAAAAAGAAATATAAATACATTACGTAAAAAGGGTAAAAAGTTGACCGGAAGTCACCCTTGTACGGTCTCACTAATTAGCTGTAGTAGAGTTGAATTTTAGTCACGTTTCTAGATTGAATTTATTAGTAAAAATATACATGTATGTTCTTTCCTTTGAGATAAAAAGAATGCACTTACTTATTTTCATTGGGAAACTTCAGTTAAGCATATATTTATGTTGAATTTCATCTATGATATGCACGTTGCAAACCGGAAGTAGTTGACCCATAGCCATTTTATGTCCTTTTTAGACAGTGGTCAGTTTTGACCAGTAAAATACTTATTTACAAAATTTACTCGTAACTCTCGAGTTTTACCCGTATTTACATCGATGTTGTCGGTCAAGGTCTATTTTCTTTTGTTCTCATTAGTATAAATAGGGCGAGTTTTTAGTAATAAAGCAGTTGCAGCTTGAGCCGACCTCGACAGGTCATTTCTCTTACCTACGGAACTAAAATAGTTTCCACCAGGTTTACTTAGGAAACGTTCCAGATAGTGACCTTGTCACTCATTTTAAGGTACAGTGTTCATTTTATGTTAGTTAAAGTACACAACGCGAAGTATTATTTCCATTTAGATTAAGGTTTACTTTATATTTTTGAGAAACTTTACAATTGTTAGGAATTTGTGTTCATTTATTTTTGTTGGATTGATTTACTATTGTTAAATTGATTTACTTGATATACTATTGTTATTTTTGTCAAATAAACGAAGTAGTTATTTGAATCAGTTTTGTTAAAGTTAATAGCCATTGAACAAATACAACGGGTGTATCCTACGAACGAATTCTGGTAGAAGTACTAGCCACTACACGCCCAGAAAAGGAAGCTCAGCTTTCCAATCTGTTACAAATGGTGCCGCGTGACCAGGATACACTTGCATATGTATTTGTTTAATTAAAAAGCTCATATATTCAGAGAAAATAATTTTTTGAAAATAAATTTTTGTTTTGTTGAAAGTAAATTGTACATTTTTTCGTGAAGATGGCTTATAGCCAAGAGGAAGATCGTTTCTCTCTTAGTAGTCACGGTGATAGAGATATAGATAGTATATGTTCAGAAGAAAATATACACGAGTCTTTAATGTTTACTCGTAGATATCCTAGTCCTACACGAACGGTGCCAGAAACACCTTTTCTTATTGAACCCAGGGTTTTTAGAGAGAGTAGTTTTGATTCTGACTCAAAATCCTATAGAGAATGCGACGTGCCTACGCATGATACAGGTTATTTAAGTCTGAAAGAGCCATCAAAGCCAAAAGTTAGTTTTTCAGATGAAAGGTTTCCATTATTAAGTTTTTCTAGAGAAGAGTTTGTTAAACCTCAGTTTCGAAATGTTCAAGATGATACAAATGAAGTTTCTGATTCGGTACCAATAAGGGAGATGTATACACAAAAGGTTATGCCGCCTGAGCCTTTTGAATATAGGGATACATCAGTATGCTCAAAGGTTTTTGATACAGAAGTTATTAAAGAGGCTCCATATTTTAAGCCTAAAAGTACTTCCTCTCATACTATTAGTACACCTTCTTTTACAAGAAGTGTCTTGATTCCTAGAGACAATGAGGCAAGGGGGACAAGTAATGTACCTGTGGCTAGTACACCTACTTACAAAGAACATTTTCCTTCAAGTAGTTTACGCTACAAAACATATCCAGAGCCTCGAATTACACATACTAGACCGACATATAGTTTAGATAGTAATCAAAGGGAGACTATTGAGGAATCAGTGTATACCTTACCTAAAGCAAGGCCTCCCTACCCATTAGACCCATATCCAACTGGCAGGTTTAGCAATTTCGAACATATTCCTCAGAGTAATGCATTTGTACATTCTGATAGAGATCCAATAAGAGTTCCAATTTATATGCCAGGTTCTCTTAATCCTCATTCTGTAAGACAGACAGGTACACTTTTTGAGAACTCTCGTCAGAATAGGGATAATTTTTCAAATCCTAGGTTCTCAGTTAGTTCTCATTTAACACAGAATGTACCTGCACAAGCTATGATTACAAACCCACTTTTGGGACAAAATTGGATAGGACATTCAGGTCAAGCCACGAGTAACTTGACACATACAAATCATTACCCCATGAATTCAGCTATTGGTAATTCTACGCAAACAAATCATTATCCAATGAATTCAGCTATTGGTAATTCTACGCAAACAAATCATTATCCAACGAATTTAGCCACGAGTAACCCTGTACAAGCAAGTCATTATCCCATGAACTTAGCCATGAGTAACCCTGTACAAGCAAGTCATTATCCCATGAACTTAGCCATGAGTAACCCAGTACAGGCAAGTCATTATCAAATGAATACAGCTATAAATAACCCTATACAACAGACAATGAATAATCCAATGGGGACAAATATGAATCATCTAATGGTACCTCCTTTCCCAAATCACCCGTTTAATACAGGTACTAACTTGACAAATACTATGTGGCCAGTAACCCAGCCTGGTATGCCTGGTCATGTTTACAATCAAAATCCAGTTTATGTAAATCCAAATGCTGGATTCCATCAATCTAATTCTAGAAGAAAACAAAAAGAGCCAGCTACTTTTGATGGGAAAACTACGGATTGGGTAGATTACATCATTCAATTTGAAAAGGTCGCAAATTGGAATGAATGGGATATTTTTGAAAGGGCCCAACAGTTAATTATGAGTCTACGAGGAATAGCCCAGAGAACTGTTAGTGAATTAAACCCTTATCAATTAAATGACTTCGAATTTATTAAAAGAATGTTAAGTCAGAGATTTAACCCAGTTGAAAGGGAAACTGCTCACAAATTTGAGTTCAAAAATCGCAGAAAACAGAAAGATGAATCGGTGTCAGATTACGGACATGCGTTACGTCGCCTTGCCTCCCAAGCGTATACTTCTTTAGATCTAACTTCCATTGAAGCATTAGTGGTTGATCAGTTCGTAGAGGGAATAGGGAATCATGACTTAAAACGATATGTTCAATTGTTAAACAGACCAAAAACTCTTGATCAAGCCATTTCATACGCTATTGAATATGAAGCGTTTGAAGGTCCAGTGGAGAATATTAGAAAACCACAATTTTCGGATGAAATAACTTATCACACATATGTGGTAGATCAGTCCAAAGAAAATCAAAATCTTGAATCAAAAATCAAAAACATAATAATTCAAGAATTAAGAAAAGAGAATACTAAATCTGTAGCTCAGGAAACTGTAAGTGAAAAGAAAGATGAAAATAAACCTGTCAAATCTGTAAATGAAAACAATAAAAGGAAGAACATGCAAAACCAATAGTGGTACATGTAGACCATTTAAAA